>NW_028172709.1:15000-22127 GCF_963971535.1 Notolepis coatsorum
TGCAAAAAGAAAAAGAAAAGTGCCATATATCTTTTTTATATTTTTTCCCAGGAGGCAGAGTATCACGTTGTTCTTGTACTTGGGGGGCGAGAAAACGGCGCTCTAAACACCGTTTGGACGACACGACGGCGAGGACCGTGACCGTACGTACGCCGTATCACAGCCTAATGTACATTTTCCCATCGAAGGGTCTCACTTTTATTTGTATTTATTTAACCTTTACAATGGCGACGTGGCGAAAGGCACGGCCTCTCGAGGGCAGGGGGTAAAATAAACACAAAGTTAAAACAGAACAAAACAAGTTCCAACAGACGGAGCGAAACAAAACAGCCACAGCAGGCAGATATAGGGGCTAGTTTAGGAGCAGTTTAAATGACACTATACTGTAGATGTCTCAGTCTTACTAGTTACGCTGCTGGCCAGTATGACTTACTATCATACTGTCTTTATACCTGTATCACTGTACATATTACGTATGCATGCTGTACAGTATATATCTGATTAGCACTATAACTCAGACTCAGTAGTACTAATTTAAATATGTTATACCCAGTTTAATCACCTGTACATTACTGTTGCACTTTACCGTTACATTTTGCACTCTGGATGGATGCCAAACTTATTTTCGTTGTACTGTATCAATGTATCATGTGCTGCATGATGATGATGATGATACATTTTAATCTACTCTAATCTAATCTAAAATGGAGATGAGACGTGTGTTTGCTTCCAGTAACATGCTGAGTCATAGATATGGAACAACACGTCACCAGGTGGAATAAACGGCCCGTAGAATAGGGAGGTGTAGTAGTTGTAGTGGTTACGTCGTTGCTGTTTCCGGCCGGTCCACCATCTTGAAAATGCAATGTATTTTCCCATTGGCCGTTTTCTAAATCGTCTCGTTTAAAACAAATAAAGCATGCACATTTGCACGGTGTACCTTTCTGGCGCCATTCATCACAATCTATTAGCTCAACATGAAAAATTCGCAATTAATCGTAAAAAGAAATCGCCGAATTGTATTTCAACCATAATGCTTAAACAATCATGTTAGTGATAGAAGGGAACTCATTTTGTGCAAAACTGGAAAGCTTTTCAATATTCATGATGCGGAATTGTTACAATAGCCGATAATCTATATTCCAATGATGAATCCCTATACGGGTGGACTTGCGGGCGGTCCGATGTGACGTCAGACTACAACACCTCCCTATCTCCACACGTTGCCGTTACACACATAGATATCTATAGAACACTAGATAGCTTAAGGCGGAGTCACCAGCGTCACTGAACCGCCGCCATCTTGCTCCAGTCAGCCTTGAGTGAGAGTGAGTGAGCTGCACAGACAAAAATACTCATAACTCGCTGAAATATTGACGGATTTACAAACGGGTTGGTTTGCTATAAACATCAAAGATGTAGTTATGATACTGCATACTTATAAACTTTTTATTCTTTTAAAGATGTTTTTTAGCCACGTTAATATGCTTGTAATAAACCAAACCGTTTGTAAATCCGTCAATATTTCAGCGAGTTATGATATTTTGTCTGTGCAGCTCACTCACTCTCACTCAAGGCTGACTGGGGTAAGATGGCGGCGGTTCAGTGACGTTGCTCTCCATTGGCCAGCAGCGCGGGTAAGCTATCTAGTGTTCTATATATATCTATGGTTACACAGCAGCCCAGGCTAGGAACCAATACAGTGACACTGGAGGAAAGGTCACAAGGTCAGCAAAGATTCATTCAATATTTGTGACGATACGACTCAGTAGTACTAATGTTACATGTTCTTAACAGAGATCGCTAATGAAGACGAACGTTTGTACCAGCCTCAGGAGGCATATAAAACATGTGAAATCCCTGTTTCCTTGTCGCTACCAATCCTGGCGTCAAACGCTGACGTGATCAATTTCAGTGTAAAAAAAAAAAAAATGAAAAAAACATCTTCAGTCCAATGAAATCACAATGTGAACAAAAGACAGTCCCGAGGCGCCGCGTTTTAAACCGAGGCCCCATGCGGCAAGTGTGAAAAAGCATATTGTGCTTTTCGAAAAGCCAAAGTGAGATAAGACACCGCCCAAAGCGTCTCGACAATTCTCCCTTTAATCTGCGCGGCTTCCCCATACCTCATGTCGTGTTATTGTTGAGCTTAAAGGAGGGATGCAGCAGAGCGACCGTTGGCTCTAATCTCCTTGTTTTATACGCTCCTGCCATAATGTGCTTTACTGGAAAAAAGCATGATAAGTGACGCTTTAAAGTGTGTTCATAAGACCCACTTGTCACCGAGGTGCGCTCATCCAATCATCCGCTCATTCCTTCACCGCGATATGTACCGGCGCTCTCACGGCGCGCGTGCATCCGTTGTGTGTCGTAAATCATCCGCTGCGTAATCTTTCACACCTCCGCTTGATAACGTATGTGGTGCGCGGCGCGCGTGTCAAGTTTCAAAATGTACGTTTTCCCCTATCATGTAGTCCCCGCCCTCCTCCGTGAGAACACAATGACACGCTTCATCAAAACATGTCTCTTTTTCCCAAGGACATAAAAACAACAACATGTGAGCGCGTGCCGCGGGTAGCATTTCCGCCGCGTTTGTTTATTGTACGCATGTACCGCGCGTGTGCGTGTGTGTGTGTGTGTGTGCGGGGGTGTTTGTGCATTGTTTAGACGTCCGCTGAGCGGCCCTCCTCCGGGTCTGTTAATCACGGGCTTTATCCACACGCACGCCGCGCAGTATATATATATATAGTCACCCGAGGGACCAATTTCCGGGCCCGACTCTCTCCCACTCTGTAATCACTGCAGTCTGCCCAGATAAAAACACAGCGTCTGTTTAGCAGCAGCAGCGGGGTGACTGAGCACACACACACACACACGGCGAGAGAGAGGACGACCGGGGCGGCGGGGGGGCGGGGGGGGGGGCATCTTGTATACACCTGCACGGCCAGGATAAGAGTGAGAGGGGGAGGGGGGGTCGAGGATTAACCCGTCAACCATTATTAGGAGGGCGGTGAGGTTCAACGAAACCGGGGGGGCGGGGGTGGGGGGGTGGGGGGGGGGGGGGGGGGTTGGGGGGGAGGGAGGGAGGGGATGATAGATATACAGTACGAAGACAACAGGGGGGGGGTCAAAATGAAATGAAATTAAAGGAAGCCTGAACACGGGTTTTCATCTCCTCCTCAGTGTTTTCCTTAACCACTCGTGATCGGCGCTGCCTGTTGATTTCTGCCTTTCGAGGGTCAATAAGGAGGAGGATAAGATTATGAAAGGAAGAGGAGAAGAACACCGGTTCATTCTACCCTCCCTCCCCCTCCCCCTCCCGCTCATCCCCCTCCCCTCCGCTCATCCCCCTCCTCCGTCCCGCTCAGCTCTAAGCAACCCCAGCTTTCCACTCTTGCTTGAGGGTTAATTTCACGTTTCATACTCTGTACCTATTCAATGCTGCTGGTACAATAATGATTGAATAGTTTATTTATATAAAAAAAAGTATCAAGAGATAGCATTGTAAAAAAAAAACAAAGAACATTTGCTGTAAACAAAAAAAATAAAACAAAAATTAATATAGAAGTAGCACTTTTTCTGCGCTGCATATTTTTTTTGCACCGGACTGTTTAAATCCCGTTATATCTTCCTGTACATTTGACATTTGACTTTACTGTATATTTTAGAATGTATATATCTATTTTAGAATGTATATTTTTGACTGTGTATTCTTATTTTTTGTATTTTTGACTACTGTGACAGATGTACTCCCCCCCGTTGGGCTACGTGAAGGACGGGAGATATATCCGTGACGTGGGTAGATGATTAGGACTGATGTGGCACACCTGCACAGCATTTAGGCACATTCACCTCACACACACACACACACACACACACACACACACACACACACACACACACGTGCACTCACAAGCATCTCACAAGCAAAAAAAATTAAATGAAAATAACTGTATTTATCAAGTAACAAGTCTGAGTTCCGAGTCCGAATGCAGTCAATGCTCGAGTCCAAGTCCAAGTCCGATCAGTCGTCAGTGCTCAAGTCCAAGCGAGTCACGAGTCCTGAAAATCAGTCGTGGACTCGAGCACTACAACACTGCTGCACCACGCGTTGCGGCGTTGCCGTAACCAACACATGCAGCCCAGGCTGTGAACCCACATAGAGTGACACTGGAGGAAAGGTCACGAGGTCACCACTAGGGCTGCAACGATTAGTCGACATAATCGATGACGTCGATTATAAAAAAATCGTCGACGAGGAATTGTTGCGTCGATTAGTCATTAAAAAAAAAATAATAATAATATTATTAATTCTTTTTTTATTTTTTATTTTTTTGCACTACCTATCTTTGTGAAAGTGGCTTCTCAGCTCTGGTCCAGCCGCTGAAGACTTCTTAGCTTAACATAACAGACCGACAGTAAGTTTGGGGGAACTAATGGGATGGGGATGTTGTTTGGTCTGACAAGAGTCTCAAAGCAACTCTGAGGTCATGCAGCTCAATGTCCAATCTGTTCCTCTGCTCTGTCTTCAGCTGGACCAGAGCTGAGAAGCCACTTTCACAAAGATAGGTAGTGCAAAAAAATAAAAAATTTAATTATTTATTTTTATTTTTATTTTTTTATATAATTGTTTTTTGATTTTTGATTCGACTAATCGAAAAAATAATCGACAGATTAGTCGACTGCCAAAATAGTCATTAGTTGCAGCCCTAGTCACCACAATCAACAGGTTTCTGCCTGTAGGGGGTCATGAATATTAACAACCCATTTGTGCGGCTATATGACTAATAATGGGTCTGGAAATATGCTCATTTGAAAATAGCACAATGGTGGTCCTATAATAGAGGAAAGGTCACAGGTTCACCACAATCAATGTGTCTCTTCCATGAGGCGCCATTAATATTCAATGAACATTTTGTGACGCTACGACTAATACAACAGGTCAAGACATACACTTATTTGAAAATGGAGGTGCTAGAGAGAAGGTCGTGGGGGTCACCGAAATCTGTAATGTCTTCCTCTTCATGAATGTGAACAGCAATCATTTTTATTCTTATTGGCGTTTTTACCTTTTCTCCCATCACCCAATTTATGAACTATGCCAATTGCACTTCCTGGTTGTTGCGCTGCCCTACTGTTAGTCTGGGAAGGGTTAGACTACCACATGCTGCCCTACTGTTAGTCTGGGAAGGGTGTAGAACTACCACATGCTGCCCTACTGTTAGTCTGGGGAGGGTGTAGACTACCGCATGCCCTACTGTTAGTCTGGGGAGGGTGTAGACTACCACATGCTGCCCTACTGTCGGTCTGGGGAGGGTGTAGACTACCACATGCTGCTCTACTGTTAGTCTGGGGAGGGTGTAGACTACCACATGCTCCTACTGGGTTGGGGGAGGACTACCACATGCTGCCCTACTGTCGGTCTGGGAGGGTGTAGACTACCACAATGCTGCTCTACTGTTAGTCTGGGGAGGGTGTCTCTACTGTTAGTCTGGGGAGGGTGTAGACTACCACATGCTGCCCTACTGTCGGTCTGGGGAGGGTGTAGACTACCACATGCTGCCCTACTGTCGGTCTGGGGAGGGTGTAGACTACCACATGCTGCCCTACTGTCGGTCTGGGGAGGGTGTAGACTACCACATGCTGCCCTACTGTCGGTCTGGGGAGGGTGTAGACTACCACATGCTGCCCTACTGTCGGTCTGGGGAGGGTGTAGACTACCACATGCTGCCCTACTGTCGGTCTGGAGAGGGTGTAGACTACCACATGCTGCCCTACTGTCGGTCTGGGGAGGGTGTAGACTACCACATGCTGCCCTACTGTCGGTCTGGGGAGGGTGTAGACTACCACATGCTGCCCTACTGTCGGTCTGGAGAGGTGTAAGACGACCTGTAGGAGTCGCTGTCCACAACGTCCGATCCCCACCCACCAGCTTCCCACCCCCTAATACTGCCAATTGTATTAGTATGAACGACCAGCCAAAGCTGGTAGCAACGGTGCACTGTCCCTGGGTAAAGAAATAACTAGATAAACTATCTTCCCTCTGGCAGCACCGTGGAGTAGATCCCAGCGAGCCTCAGCCGGCCCGGCGCAGGAAGGGGCGTGTCCGTCCGTACACGATATCACAGCGTTTCACAGCGTTATACATATTCAACCATCACACACACACATTTCCAGGAAAGTACTGCAAATTGAATTTATAGCCACAGACAGTCCACTTCAATTTACATGTCTGGTCCGCAGCCATTAGACAGAAATCACGGGGAAGTTCAGAGGTACTGTAGCAATCACTTCAGTCCAGTGAGTTAAACAGATGGTAAGTGGTGACAATTCACTCCCTGCCACCCCGGCACTGGATATTATTATAGCTGGGCTTTTAAAATGAAGTCAGAAAGTGGACGTTCTTATCACTTCATTTTAGATTTTACCGGCGATCGGATCCGGCCGGGGGGGGGGGGGGGAGGGGGGGGTTATCTGAATCGATTTCAGGGGAGGGGAAAGAACACAGATTGGAAATTTGGATAGAAAATGTTTCAAGTTTCAAGTTTCAAGTTTCTTTAATAGTTGTCATACAGAAGTACAGAATACTTTTATACAAAATGCTTCTTACTGTTACGCTCCAGAGACTGTGCAAGACAAGATAAGTATGAAATAAAATAACATAGTATAGCATGTAAATTAGAAGTAAAAAATTAGGTCACAGTGTTCAGAATACTAATACTAATACTAATATGTAAACATGTATACATGTGGTATGCAACACAAGAACTGCTGGATATCAAGCAAGCGCTGTACCGGAGTCTCGTGGCGCCAGTACAGAGAGACTCAGAAGGAGCTTCTATCCCCCAGGCCATCACGATGCTGCTTCTATCCCCCAGGCCATCACGATGCTCAACGACACTATGTAACAAACCATCAAATACACATCCACACGTACACACTCACTTTAAACCAAACACTCACCTCACCACCCACTTTATTCACTTTAGACACTTTAACACACTTTATATGTATCTATTATTAAGGAGATTTTCACCACATTCATACCTCATTTGCACCCTACCCCACGTTGTGTACCTCTGCATTCTACCTCACTGTTACTCATTTTACTCTGTATTGTATATTGT
>NW_028172709.1:27327-47140 GCF_963971535.1 Notolepis coatsorum
TCCCTCCCTCCCTCCCTGCCTGCCTGCCTGTCTGCCTGCCTGCCTGCCTGCCTGCCTGCCTGTCTGCCTCCCTCCCTCCCTCCCTCCCTCCCTCCCTCCCTCCCTGCCTGCCTGCCTGCCTGCCTGCCTGCCTGCCTGCCTGCCTGCCTGCCTGCCTGCCTGCCTGCCTGCCTGCCTGCCTGCCTGCCTGCCTGCCTGCCTGCCTGCCTGCCTGCCTGCCTCCCTGCCTCCCTCCCTGCCTGCCTGCCTGCCTGCCTGCCTGCCTGCCTGCCTGCCTCCCTCCCTCCCTCCCTCCCTCCCTCCCTCCCTCCCTCCCTGCCTGCCTGCCTGCCTGCCTGCCTGGCTGCCTGCCTGCCTGCCTGCCTGCCTGCCTGCCTGCCTGCCTGCCTGCCTGCCTGCCTGCCTGCCTGCCTGCCTGCCTGCCTGCCTGCCTGCCTGCCTGCCGTTCTGCAGGCAGGATCCTCATGGCGCCTCACCTGCTCACTCTCAACACTCAACCCCAGATCAGAGCAGGATGAACCGCTCTTGAACCCCCTCGGGGGCCGTGGCCGTCGCCAGCGCTTTCCCCCACAAAGAAGACAACGGCCAAGAAATCAACCATCCCCTGGATTAGCTCCACAGGGGAAGTGTGTCTCCTCGCTCCGCAGTCGAGCCACGGTAACCCCTCCAGGAGACGGATTACCGGGCAGAGTTCCACCTCACCCCCAACCCTCCCTCTGTGCTCAACGTCGGCGTATATCTGTGGTTCATCACATCGTCCACACAACAACTTACCTCGGTAAGTACCAGGGATGTCCGATATTATCGGCCGATATTGGCATTAAAATGTAATATCGAAAATCATCTGTATTGGTATATATTTTTTAATTTTTTTTTACATTTATTTAACCTTTATTTACCCAGGCAAGCAAGTAAGAACACATTCTTATTTTATTTATTGTCAAAAGTATGCATAATGTTGTGTTAATTCCACAACAAGAGATATGTAATGTTAATCACCTGAATTATTTTTGGTTGAAATAAAGAGTTGGACACTATCGGTATATTGGATATCGGTAAAAAAGCCAATATCGAACATCCCTAGTAAGTACTGTAGTAAGACGTAGAAGATTATTTTATTGTCAATGTACACAAGGCAATTGGAATTTTGCTCTGGAGAGCTGACGGCTAGTGAACTTGTGAACCGTTAGGAGGACTCACTACTTATTATTATTATTGTTATCACTAGTATCATGACTACTTGCACTTTGTTCTACATTCTATTATTATTACTACCTACTGTATCCAACCTGTACTCCCCATCCATGCTGCTATGACACTTGAATTTCTTGATTAATAAAGGAACACGTGACTTGATATTGGCATTTGTTAGCCATGCTAGAAGATCTCAACAATCGTTCCATGCCAAAGCTAACTTTATGTAAGAGATGAAAGACTCACTCACAGTCATGCATGATTTAGCAAAATTACATCCAGCAATTTCTGCTTGAAATAACCTTTAGTCAGGGGAGTGCCATGGCTTCTCATGAAGTCAGTCCTGTCCATGTGTCTCGTCTGTCTGTGTGTCTGTCAGTATCCGCCATTCGCAAAGTCAACTTCATGTCTGTTGTTGCTAGGCAACTACGGCTTGGGGGAAAAACAATGTACTCCCGGTATATTGTTTATGCTTCATTTAGTGCAGAAAACGGATCGGAAAAAAGTGGCAAATTAAACACAATCAAGGGTAATTTTCTTCAGTGCATCACAATGCCAAAAGAGCTGCTGTGTTACGTTTTGTACTAATAACAAAATCAAAAATCCAAATCAAAAGTCTTACAGTATAAGGTTATGAAATGAACAAGAATGTGATAAAAGATGTAATAAAAACGGAGCTCAACGCATACATTTGATGTAGAAACCTGTTTGTTGTCCCCTATACGAAGATGGTCGGCGGTGTCGTGACGTCTTCCAGAATAACTCCTACAGTTCTCATCTGATTTGGATAAAACTTTGCTCATAGGCTGAATTCTAAAATGTTTTGCAAATGTTAATTTGAAGTCCATTGAAATCAAGACTTAAGGTAAACGTAAATACACAAATACTCTTCAGGTAATAAGCTCTCGGGGCAACACATTACAAGATGGCAATGCCTGAGTGAGCCTCTCATTCTAGTTGATATGCCTTAAACAAATAAAAAGAAAATCCCAGTGAATCCGTTAAGTTAAATCAATATTGTGCTGTACTGAAGATGGTATCAAACTACAGACCTTGTCGAATCCATAGATGAGTAACCTCGCCATTCTAGCTTAGCTGGAAACGGGCTAAATATTGCTCTAACGTTATGACAGCTTTGGCTGGGATTAATTTGCCAATAACGTAATGCTTGAGGCTCCGGTTCAACTAATTAGCTGTCAGTCCGCAGGGCTTCCTAGCTACCTTAGAGCGCAGGACACATAATCGTTGGGCTCAAACCGATTCTTGAGAGTTGGTACAAAGCATGTCCTATACAGGGAAAAGTGTTATTTATGTTAAAAACCAAGACAATTTAAATTGAAGTAAAAGTTTAATCTAAAGGAACTGTGTACACCTGCATTATTTTCATATTTATTTGAATAATTTAATTTTAATATAAGATAAGGTATTCATTTATTGATCCCTTTGGGGGACATGCAGGTGCCATAGCAGCATGGGGGAGGGGGGAGGGGGCATGTACAGGTATGGGCAGGGTAATAGGAAGACAATAAATATAGGCAATACAAATGTTTACTATGAATATAAAATATTAATAAAAGTAAACAGTAAACACATAGGTGCTATATGTCTATATGTCTATATATCAATTACTTTGTCCTCGGCAGCAAATCATAATTTAAAACGGCCAATATATATATATATATGTGGGCGCCCGAGTGTCACACCGCGTACACCACCAGGGTGCAACACGGCCATCCCGGGTTCGACTGCCGGACCCGGCGACCTTTGCCGAATGTCTTCCCCCGTTTATCTCCCATTCTTCCTCTCTCTCTCTCTACCGGTAGCAACAAATCTATAAAAACCTACAAAAAACATAACTTGTCCGAACATTTAAAAGGTAAGGATATATTAAACGAGGCATACCATGAAGCATAACATCAGAATTGCGTCCTCAATTTCCAAGTCACCACCATCAGATCTTTCTATAATCTAGAACAAATCATTTTCCTAGTTGCTCTGAGCGTGTAGTCTTAGCAGATTCTTTTATGTGTATTCTTATTAGTTGTAGAAATTGAAATGAAATGGCTTACGAAATGTCTTACGAGTTGAAATATATATATATATATATATATATATATATATATATATATATATATATATATATATATATATATATATATATATATATTCTTAGCTTGTATTTCAGCCACTATCAATCTTGTGAACGTGTCACAGTCAACGAGCTTGTGGACAACAGCACATCTCTTGGGAAAGAAACGTCACCTACATGTCATCCAGTCCAGTTTTTAATAACAGCTACAGCGTCTGTGCAGATTTTACAAGTTACTGACAAAGGGAAATCCCTCCAAATGGGGGCAGCGGTGGCCTACTAATTAATAACTCTCTCCCATACCCTTAACACCAACCGCTGAAGTACCCTTGAGCAAGGCACTTAACCCCCAACTGCTCCAGTGGAGTTTGTCATGGTTTTTGCCTTATTTCACCTTTCTGTGAGGGACAGCTGTCTATTTTTGCTTTATTTCACCTCTCTGTGAGGGACGGCTGTCTATCCCTGTGGCGTGTGTTACTTTTTAACAGCGGAGCAGTGCAAGAATGTGACAATGTGACCATGTGACCGCGGCAGCGCGAGAGAGCGGCAGTGCGGAAATAGGCTGTCTATTGCCATTCTCTAAGACAAACGCTAACCTTAACCAGCTCCTTAACAGCGCCTAAACTTAACCGTTCTAACCTTAACCAACTCCGAAACAATGCCTAACCTTAACCTTAACCTTAACCATGCCTAACCTTAACCGGCGAAAAAAAATTTATGGGATTCGAACTAGTCACCAACGGACCGCAGGACCGCAGGACCGCTGCGCTGCCAGGTGAGCTGAGCTTCGAATGAAAATCATGGCGGATTAGGGCTACATAATGCCGCAAGCTCTGCCGCTCCGCTCTGCGGTTGCCGCGCCTGCCGCGGGGCGTGTCGCAGCCAATCAGGGAAAACGCGGAAGCAACGGCAGCACTGCTCCGCTGTTAATAAGCAATAGGCATCCCTGTTCCCTGTGGTTAATTGCCTCATGGGTCGGCAGGTGTGTGGGCTTGATTGCACCTGATGCAGTGCAGCTGTGCCTATATATGGCCATGTGGAGTCTATTTAAGTTTGGATCTCGCAGCGTCAACTGCTTTTTCATTTCCTAGTGTTGGCTGTCCTTTTGGTCACGCTCATTATATTGAAGTGTAGTCTGATCTCTGATTCAGAGTTTAGCTTTTATGGTAGTCATTCTTAGTTTAGGCTACTTGCTTTATTCTATACATAAACTCCCTTAGTGGAGGTTTATTGTTTCACTTTTTTTCAATATAAACTCCGTTATTAGGAGGTGCCCAGTGATGGGCAGTAGCTTGCTACAAGTAGCGACGCTACATAGCTTAACTACAATTCTCAGTAGCGTGCTGGTAGCTTGCTACTTTTTAACCAGGGTAGCGATCTCTGTAGCGGAGCTATTTATAGAACGAAGTAGTAACGTAGCGACGAGAAACGTTACACGCTACTTTCGGGAGAGACAGTCTAGACTAGAAGATCTGCGAGGAGAAAAAAAAACTCCCCGTAAAAAACCCACTATGATTGGTTGGTTTGTTTAGATATGAGTGACGACTCATGATTGGGTATGGTAGACCAAAACATTACGGGTAGGCCAATCAGAGGCAGGATAGGGCGGGACTCCAGCCGCAAAGCAGGAAGTGAAAATCAAAACACAGACGTATTGAATGAATGCAATTTAACGGATTACATGAAATGAACCAGTCTGCGCGAAATGGCAGAGGGGTTCGATGGCATTGATGAAGATGATGATGTCAATAACAACAATGACTCTCCATGGCCCTATCTGGGACACATGTATGAGTTTGACTGAAAAAACTGCTAAAACATATGCTGCTCTCTCAACACGTCCAGCACTAACTTGAGGACAGTCAGGTGAGCTGATGAAAATCAACTGTTCCAAAACAGCACACAAGTCAGTACACTTTGTCAACAGCTTTAACTAAGATAGCTGCTATCATGATGTTTCACTGTAGGCAAAAAATGAACAATATTATTGGGGTGGAGAAAAGAAAAAAAGAGGGAAAAGCAGTGGTTCTCAACCTGTGGGACAGGACCCACAGGGGGGGTCCCCACATGATTTTGGGGCCATGGAATGTTTTGTGAGTTACATATTTAAATACATTTGGTCATTTAGCTGACACTTTCATTCAAAGCAACTTACAAATTGTGTACAACAAGTCAGTAGGAGTGGTACATATCTAGCAGCCAAGGATAAGTAGTATTGTTTGTCAGTGTCAAGCTTGAGTGTTATACTCTGAGTACATACTGTAGTAGTATAGACATATTAGCATAGTAGTAGTATATACATTGGTAGCATAATACTAGTAAAATGAAGTAAAACAATTCAGATATTGAAGAAGTGTGTAATACAAGTTCATGTTAAAAGGATGACACAAAAAGCCAGACCGAGGGCTTGTTTCAGTATTATAATAAACAATCAAACTGAGAATCTTTTTTCCTGCCTATTTGTTTGGTGGAAACTTGGTCATGAAGTAAAAAAAAAAAAAAAAAGTAGTGCCGATGTAGCTAGCTATTTTTGTCATGTTCTTGTAGTGTAGCTTGCTACATTTCTCTGGGGATAGCTTCCATTGTAGTTGAGCTATATTTAATCGAGAGTAACTTGTAGTGTAGCTTGCTACATTTTCCAAGTAGCTTGCCCATCACTGGAGGTGCCCTTGTGGCTTATTTACTTTTCTACTATACCTCTTTATCGAGAGTAGTCCTGTTTTTTGGACTTGATTTATTTTCTTAATTTCTCTCTTTGAGACTTCCTGTTTTGTGTTGTTTAATGTTTCCCCTCTCCTAAAATATCTGCATAAGCAGTCTAGTGGTAGTTCGTTTCACGGATAACTTTAACAGTCCCTGTTATCTGCTCGTGACCCACACACACACCCACAGCCCTCACAGAGTTGCTCAGTGGCCAACAGTGTCAGACTGTGGTTGTACTGGGCAACTCACAGGTGTGAATGGATGGAACTGTGTGAATGTGAATCAGGGCGTACCTGAAAAAGAGCATCCGTGCTCAGAGAACCTACCCTGGGTAAATAAAGGTAAACAAATAATAATTTGTGAATCACTTTGAGCTGCAGTTTCTGTATGAAAGGTGCTATACAAATAAAGTTGCATTATTATTAGTATTATTATTTGGCTCAGTTTGTTGGGTCAATTAAAAAAGATCTCCAAAAGATCGACCACCTTGTTCTCTCCGTGGATGGCTACTCCATCTGCCCCTCCACAGAGGTAAGGAACCTGGGCGTCATACTGGACTCCACCCTCTCATTTCACCCTCACGTCAAGTCTGTCACCAGATCCGCCTTCTTCCACCTCAGAACCATCTCCCGCCTCCGCCCCTCACTCTCCGACACCTCAGCGGAAACACTCATTCACGCCTTCATCACTTCCCGCCTCGACTACTGTAACGGAGTCCTTCTTGGTGCCTCCAAGAAGGTTATGGATCGTTTACAGTACGTCCAAAACTCTGCTGCGAGGGTCCTCACGCGCACCAAACCCTGGCAGCACATCACCCCCACCCTGCAAAAACTCCACTGGCTCCCCATCAACTATCGAATCCCCTACAAGATCCTCCTCCTCACCTACAAATCCCTGCACGGGTTGGCCCCTTCCTACCTGACCAACCTACTCCACCCCTACACTCCAGCACGAGGCCTCCGATCCTCCAACTCCGACCTCCTCACCATCCCCCGCACCAGGCGTTCCACACTGGGAGACCGAGCTTTCGCTGCAGCAGCCCCCAGACTGTGGAACTCCCTCTCCCCCCTCATCCGAGGCTCTGACACCATCAACCTCTTCAAGACCAAGCTAAAAACCCACCTGTTCACACTTGCCTTCACGCAACACGGCCCCGCTCCCAAGTAGCCCACCCCTGACTCTTTTTAAGCCACAGATTCCGTTGTTTTGTTTTGTTTTGTTGTTTGTTTGTTTGTTAATTTTAACCACTTCATCCAATTGGACAGAACTTGCCTCCTTTTTTTTATTTATTTTTATCTCTTATCTTATTTGTTTTTTCTTGTTGTTACTATACACAGATCTTTTATGTATTTTTTATATATATTTTTTCAATTTTATTACTTACTTTTATTTTTTTCCATCCTTTCCTTGTACAGTGTCCTTGAGTCTGAGAAAGGCGCTTCTCTCTTAAAATTCAATCTATTATTATTATTATTATTAAGTCTGTCAGTGTTGTGTCTCAAATGAACGCTTCTAACAATGGGACCCAATAAAATAATCATTCTGTTTTCACAGATTTTCTTCTCATTTTACTGTGTATACATTTTGATGCTGCTCTCACTACATGTTTAGATTAGATTAAAATGTATTGTCATCATCATACAACACAAATACAGTACAACTAAAATAAGTTTGGCATCCAACCAGAGTGCAACAGTAAACAGTAAAGTGCAACAGTAATATATAATGTACAGGTGATCAGATGTATGTACAGAGTTATAGTATTAATATGTACAGTGATACAGGTATAAAGACACTATTGTTAGGATCGAGGATGACGATAAGGTGAGGAGAGCACAATAGCAGAGAAGGATGAGGAAACCGAGACAGAGACGAAGGGTGATACTTGAATGAAGGGAGCTTTACTGAGACAAAACCAAAATACAAAACAAACAAAAGGCACTGGCACAGATACTAACAAACAGCGAGTGAAAACAAGAAAACGACAGGGGTTGACATAGACAGGCATGAACTTACTTGACAACAAAGGAACAAGGGAATGACACGGGGGGAACGCAGAGACAATAACGCCACAATAACTCTACCAACCAACAAACAATATATACTGAAACCAATTAACAATCACCACAGCTGGGGAGAGACGGGCACAGAACAAAACAATAATCAAAACAACAGGAAGAGGAACTAGGCAAGACAAAACACAGGAAAGAATACCAAACACAAGAACAACCTAAACAGACAACACTTGTAACAAATAACCTATTTGTAACAATATTATATTTCTGATGCAATCCGATAGCATCTTAGCTGACTGCATTAATTGCAGGTGAGCACAAGATGGCGCCATGACCCCACCATCAATCCCCTGTGTGGGGCAGTAAAGGCCTCTACATGCTACAGCAACTTCAAAGCAACTGCACCACAACATCGACAAAGCAACGGTGTTGTAGACACTCTGCCTTTATGCTTCTGCAACATCGACGCGCAAAGTTAGTTTAACTAAAGTTAGTTTAGGTTCGTGTTAACGTTAGATAATGTACAAAATAAACGTATTTCCGGTGCTTTAAGACGTCGCTCTTTTATTTTGAAATCCCCCGACCGGAAGTGTTATAGTGTCTGTTGCTAGCAGCTTAATTTCTGTCGCCCGTTTCTGTGCTTTTCGAGCTAACGTTACCGTAACGTCATTCGTTTCCAATGGAGAAGAGAGAAAGACCTCGGCAGCTCAAACTACCTGTTGGAATAAATTAATTGATTGATGTTTAACTTGTCCCTGTGTGTCCAGTCATTTCGACTAGCAAACGTTGTATTTAACGTTACCTCAGGATACCATTGTATTTAGTTGGTTAGCTATGTAGCTAATGTGGATAGCATTTTGCATAGCATCAACGCTGGCTGGCTACAACAATGGAGGTCATGGTATTCTCTGCGGGACCAAAATTATTCTATGACAGCCCCGCCCCCATTCGCTAACCAACCAATCACTGCTACGCAACATCAGCGCAAGGTTCTTCAGATTAGATTTGAGAGAGATGTACGCAACATCCTCGCAACACAGTCTACAGGACCCTATCCAACTACCGCGTTGAAATCGCGCTGATGTTTTGTTGCAGTTGCTTTGAAGTTGCTGTAGCATGTAGAGGCCTTAAGTCATATTGTCTCTAATGTCAATGTGGGTTTGCCTCTCCCAACCTTGGACAGGTCTGGGAGTGTAACACACTATGGTAGTACGTCATACTAGTAAGAGTAGGTAAGATATACAGTAGATGTACAGATATAGATATAGTATCTACAGATATGTAAACATTATTATATACAGGTATGTGCAGACAGATGTGGATATATATATAAATACATATATATATATATATATATATATATATATATATATACAGTATATATGCAGTACATATAAATATAAATGTATACTGTAGGGCGGCAGAGTGGCGCACCACGTAACGCGCTACAGTGCAACGCGGCCGTCCCGGGTTCGACTCCCGGACCCGGCGACCTTTGCCGAATGTCCTCCCCCCATATCTTCTCCTATCCTTCCTCTCTGCCAGTTCTGTTATGGTTTGTAACCGACCCCAATCGCACAACACAAGACAGGTATGATGGTTTGCCAAGAAACAGATATTTATTGAACAACAGGGAAATACAGGGAAAAGGGCACTGTCCCTTTAAGGGAGAATCACAAATACAGGAATCAATATGAGGGGAAGGAAAAGTGCCTTTAAGAGGCGGGCAGGAAAGGGAACACTAAGGGAAAGTAAGGGAACGCCTAAGGGAAGGTTAAGGGAACGCCTTGGGACAGAGGAACTAGAGACTAGGTAAACCAGGGACAAGGAGAACTAGGGAGAGAGGACTAGGGACTAGGAGAGCTAGGGAACAGAAACTAGGTGGAACTAGAAAGGGGAGAACTAGGGAACAGGAACTAGGTGGAACTAGAAAGGGGAGAACTAGGGAACAGAGGGGACTGAGGACTATAGGGAACAGGTTCTGGGGAACAGAGAGGAACTGGGAGGACTGGTGGAAATCATCTGGGAGAGTGCTGGAACAGTGGCGGTGACGAGGGCATCGTCCACCGGGTAGCCGCTGTCGGAGCCGAGGAACAGAGTGCTGGAACAGTGGCGGTGACGAGGGCATCGTCCACCGGGTAGCCGCTGTCGGAGCCGAGGAACAGAGTGCTGGAACAGTGGCGGTGACGAGGGCATCGTCCACCGGGTAGCCGCTGTCGGAGCCGAGGAACAGAGTGCGCGCCACACCTTGGTGTGCGCGTCGGAACAGGGAGCTGGAACAGTGGCGGTGGCGAGGATGTCGTCCACCGGGTAGCCACTGTCGGAGCCGAGGAACAGAGTGCGCGCCACACCTTGGTGTGCGCGTCGGAACAGGGAGCTGGAACAGTGGCGGTGGCGAGGATGTCGTCCACCGGGTAGCCACTGTCGGAGCCGAGGAACAGAGGGCGCGCCACACCTTGGTGTGCGCGTCGGAACAGGGAGCTGGAACAGTGGCGGTGGCGAGGATGTCGTCCACCGGGTAGCCACTGTCGGAGCCGAGGAACAGAGTGGCGCGCCACACCTTGGTGTGCGCGTCGGAACAGAGAGACGCATCGGGGTGCGTCTGCCAGGAGGAGTGTGCCAAGCACGAAGGTCTGGAAGATGCGCATCGGCGCGCTGAGGTCTGGAGAGCGTGCCAAGCTCGAAGGTCTGGAAGATGCGCGTCAGAGCGCTGGTACGGAGGAGCGTGCCAAGCTCGAAGGTCTGGAAGATGCGCGTCTGTGCGCCGGTACGGAGGAGCGTGCCAAGCTCGAAGGTCTGGAAGATGCGCGTCAGTGCGCTGGTACGGAGGAGCGTGCCAAGCTCGAAGGTCTGGAAGATGCGCGTTGCGCGCTGGTCTGGAGAGCGTGCCAAGCTCGAGCGTCCTTGGAAGATGCGCGTTGCGCGCTGTGGACTGGAGAGCGTCTGCGCTGGTCTGGATGTGCGTCAGGACGACAGCTGCGCGGGGGGTCTGAAGTGGATGACTGGGATGCCTCCCGTGGAAGTCTAGGGAGCGCAGACCAGTCCCACTCTCAGGCAACGGCGACAGCAGGCGAAGGCTGGAGCAAACATCTCGACGCCGGAGAATGGAACAGCATAGGCAGACAGAGGATCTCCCGAAAGAGTCTAGATGTTTAGAGAATTATGACTCTGCAAGTATACAACACGACCCCACGCCAAAACGAGGGGAAGCGCCCTGGTATTTAAAGCCCACAGGGGGACTAATTAGCCTGCCACCACAGGTGCGAGAGATAATAGAATATCGAACAGGTGTGGCCACTAAGGGTAAGGAACGAGAGGGTGGGGGCTAGAGAGAGTGAGTGAGAAGGGAAAATAAACAGTATAGAAGGGAAATAAACAGTATAGGCTTAAAGAAACAGAGAAAAGGTAGTGAGCAGCGGGCAAAACCTCACAGTATCCCCCCCTCCAACGGGAGCCACCCGGCGACCCAAAACAAATACAGACAGAGTGGCAGGGGGCAAAACAAGAGGTACTGGCAAAGCCAGCAGGGGAAGCCACCACAAGAGTGGGGCTAGCAAAAGAAACAGGGTCGCCGAGGGGTAACTGGGGGAACTGGTCTAGAGGAACTGGTCTAGAGGAACTGGGTCTAGAGAACTAGTCTAGAGGAACTGGTCTAGAGAACTGGTCTAGAGAACTGGTCTAGAGAACTGGGCTAGAGAACTGGTCTAGAGAACTGGTTTAGAGAACTGGTTTAGAGAACTGGTCTAGAGAACTGGTCTAGAGGAACTGGTCTAGAGGAACTGGGTCTAGAGAACTGGTCTAGAGCAACTGGTCTAGAGGAACTGAGGGGCAAGCAGGGTAGCAAAGGGGTAACCATGGTAGCACCGGGAAAGGACTTGCAGAGGGAAGGCTGCTGCCAGGGCACTGATAGCTACAGGGCCTATGCTAGCTGTACTGCTACATCAACATAGAGGCTGCGCAAGCTGCCGGAGCCAGGCTAGCAGAGGGAAAGGGTAGCTGCCAGGGCACTGATAGCTACAGGGCCTATGCTAGCTGTACTGCTACATCAACATAGAGGCTGCGCTAGCTGCCGAGCTAGGCTAGCAGAGGGAAAGGGTAGCTGCCAAGGCACTGATAGCTACAGGGCCTATGCTAGCTGTACTGCTACATCTACATAGAGGCTGCGCTAGCTGCCGGAGCTAGGCTGGCAGACAGGGCTGGACCAGCATGAGAGAACAAGCTAGCTGGAAGGACAGTCCTAGCTGTGGGAAAAACTACACAAAAAAGTGGAGGCCATGCAGAGGGACCGGGTTAGCTGCTTGGGCCTGGCTAGCTACAGGGCCTATGCCAGCTGCAAGGCTGCATTAACATAGAGGCTGTGCTAACAGCCGGGGCCAAGCTAGCAGACCGGGGCCATGCAGAGGGAAACTGGGTTAGCTGCCAGGGCATGGCTAGCTACTGGGGGGTCAAACAGGGCAAAATGGGAAGCAAACAGGGGAGCTAACCGGGGAGACTAACAAGCTAAACAGGGAAGCTAAACTGGGCTAAACAGGGGAGTAACAGGCTAACAAGGGAGCTAAACAGGACTAACAAGGAAGCTAAACTGGGCTAACAGGGAAGCTAACAGGGCTAACAGGGGAGCTAGAGGGGACAAGAAAAAAAAAGGCAAACTCAACATACACAGTCTGTGCTGGCTGGGGTCGTCGATTTGGTGGGGTCGTACTGTTATGGTTTGTAACCGACCCCAATCGCACAACACAAGACAGGTATGATGGTTTGCCAAGAAACAGATATTTATTGAACAACAGGGAAATACAGGGAAAAGGGCACTGTCCCTTTAAGGGAGAATCACAAATACAGGAATCAATATGAGGGGAAGGAAAAGTGCCTTTAAGAGGCGGGCAGGAAAGGGAACACTAAGGGAAAGTTAGGGAACGCCTAAGGGAAGGTTAAGGGAACGCCTTGGGACAGAGGAACTAGAGACTAGGTAAACCAGGGACAAGGAGAACTAGGGAGAGAGGACTAGGGACTAGGAGAGCTAGGGAACAGAAACTAGGTGGAACTAGAAAGGGGAGAACTAGGGAACAGGAACTAGGTGGAACTAGAAAGGGGAGAACTAGGGAACAGAGGGGACTGAGGACTATAGGGAACAGGTTCTGGGGAACAGAGAGGAACTGGGAGGACTGGTGGAAATCATCTGGGCCGCTCTGCAGGACAGAGGAGATAGTTAATGCACAAAAGGGAAAAAACAGAGCAGGTGCAGAACAGTCCAAATAACAAAGTGAACAAAGTAATAATATCTTCGTGTGACAAACACACAGGGGGAGATGTAAAGTCCAAAAATACTATTCTAAGTGAGAACCAAAAACAGAGGCATTACGCTGGGAGATGAAAAGTCCAAACTAACTAACAGAGGCAATACGCTGGGAGATGAAATGTCCAAACTAACTAACAGAGGCAATACGCTGGGAGATGAAATGTCCAAACTAACTAACAGAGGCAATACGCTGGGAGATGAAATGTCCAAACTAACTAACAGAGGCAATACGCTGGGAGAGTGACATCACAATCAAAACTCACCCAGGCGTATGCGTAAAGGTACAGGAACAGCAGCGGGAACGGGGGCAAGAGGCATTACGCTGAGTGAGTGGCATCACAATCAAAACTCACCCAGGCGTATGCGTAAAGGTACGGGGACAGCAGCGGGAACGGGGGCAAGGGCACTACGCTGGGTGAGTGACATCACAATCAAAACTCACCCAGGCGCATGCGTAATGGTACAGGGACAGCAACGGGAACGAAGGCATCGCCACCGGGGCGGCTGGCTGTCCGAGCCGAGGGAGAGAGTGCTGGAACAGTGGCGGTGACGAGGGCATCGTCCACCGGGTAGCCGCTGTCGGAGCCGAGGAACAGAGTGCTGGAACAGTGGCGGTGACGAGGGCATCGTCCACCGGGTAGCCGCTGTCGGAGCCGAGGAACAGAGTGCTGGAACAGTGGCGGTGACGAGGGCATCGTCCACCGGGTAGCCGATGTCGGAGCCGAGGAACAGAGTGCGCGCCACACCTTGGTGTGCGCGTCGGAACAGGGAGCTGGAACAGTGGCGGTGGCGAGGATGTCGTCCACCGGGTAGCCACTGTCGGAGCCGAGGAACAGAGTGCGCGCCACACCTTGGTGTGCGCGTCGGAACAGGGAGCTGGAACAGTGGCGGTGGCGAGGATGTCGTCCACCGGGTAGCCACTGTCGGAGCCGAGGAACAGAGGGCGCGCCACACCTTGGTGTGCGCGTCGGAACAGGGAGCTGGAACAGTGGCGGTGGCGAGGATGTCGTCCACCGGGTAGCCACTGTCGGAGCCGAGGAACAGAGTGGCGCGCCACACCTTGGTGTGCGCGTCGGAACAGAGAGACGCATCGGGGTGCGTCTGCCAGGAGGAGTGTGCCAAGCACGAAGGTCTGGAAGATGCGCATCGGCGCGCTGAGGTCTGGAGAGCATGCCAAGCTCGAAGGTCTGGAAGATGCGCGTCAGAGCGCTGGTACGGAGGAGCGTGCCAAGCTCGAAGGTCTGGAAGATGCGCGTCTGTGCGCCGGTACGGAGGAGCGTGCCAAGCTCGAAGGTCTGGAAGATGCGCGTCAGTGCGCTGGTACGGAGGAGCGTGCCAAGCTCGAAGGTCTGGAAGATGCGCGTTGCGCGCTGGTCTGGAGAGCGTGCCAAGCTCGAGCGTCCTTGGAAGATGCGCGTTGCGCGCTGTGGACTGGAGAGCGTCTGCGCTGGTCTGGATGTGCGTCAGGACGACAGCTGCGCGGGGGGTCTGAAGTGGATGACTGGGATGCCTCCCGTGGAAGTCTAGGGAGCGCAGACCAGTCCCACTCTCAGGCAACGGCGACAGCAGGCGAAGGCTGGAGCAAACATCTCGACGCCGGAGAATGGAACAGCATAGGCAGACAGAGGATCTCCCGAAAGAGTCTAGATGTTTAGAGAATTATGACTCGGCAAGTATACAACACGACCCCACGCCAAAACGAGGGGAAGCGCCCTGGTATTTAAAGCCCACAGGGGGACTAATTAGCCTGCCACCACAGGTGCGAGAGATAATAGAATATCGAACAGGTGTGGCCACTAAGGGTAAGGAACGAGAGGGTGGGGGCTAGAGAGAGTGAGTGAGAAGGGAAAATAAACAGTATAGAAGGGAAATAAACAGTATAGGCTTAAAGAAACAGAGAAAAGGTAGTGAGCAGCGGGCAAACCTCACAAGTTCTGTCCAATAAAGCAATAAAATGCCAAGAAAATTATCTTTCAAAAAAATAAATGTATACTGTATATACAGCACTGTTGTACATGCTATCGTACAGAGTATATGGGTGGGTAGTTATTAACATTATTATGATGTACCGCCCCCGCTGAGAAACCCGAACATAAACTAACACCCTACTGTAACCTCTTAGTCATTGATCCGTTTCAAATGCTGGAGATAAAACAACAAAACACGTTTCAGACTGTAACCATGTATGTCACAGTAAATGAGGGGAAATGCGGATTTTGCACATTTCATGGGATATAATGTCTATGTATATATGTATGTATGTATGTATGTAAATGTGAGGGGAACACGTACAAGAATCATTTCAATGACCTCCCACTCGTACATCCCACACATCATTGTGAGTGTGCACAATTCACCATATAATTATATAATCTGTAGCCAAATTTGATTAGGAGAATGCACTCTATTCCAATCTATATATCTATATATCTATAAATCACGGGGCAAACAGACTACGGATGGCTTTACTCTGATTATCACATGAGCATACACACAAAAGCACCTTAATTGACTTACACTCCACACAAGCACACTTATCGCACACTTATCGCACACTTATCACACAAACACACACACACACACACACACACACACACACACACACGCGCACACACACACACACACACACACACACACACACACACACACACACACACACACACACACACACGCACACACACACACATACACATGCACACACACACACACTGCTGCTGCTACTTGAATTTCTTTGTTTACCTTGTATTGTATAGTTTGTATAGATCGTTGCGTATTGTTGTCAACAAATCTACTACAGTTGAGGAGCTGGGAAAAACCAGCACCTCGTGTTTTTTCTGAGCATTTAAAAAAAGCTGTGACAATAAAATAATCGGAATCTGAAGGAGGTGAGAGGAGGTGAGAGGAGGAGAGAGGAGGTGAGAGGAGGTGAGAGGAGGAGAGAGGAGGTGAGAGGAGGTGAGAGGAGGGGAGAGGAGGGGAGAGGAGAGGAGAGGAGGAGAGAGGAGGTGAGAGGAGGAGAGAGGAGGTGAGAGGAGGAGAGAGGAGGAGAGGAGGAGAGAGGAGGAGAGGAGGAGAGGATAGAGGAGGTGAGAGGAGGAGAGAGGAGGAGAGAGGATGTGAGAGAGGAGAGGAGAGGAGGAGAGAGGAGGAGAGAGGAGGAGAGAGGAGGTGAGAGAGGAGAGGAGAGGAGAGAGGAGGAGAGAGGAGGAGATATGAGGAGAGGAGAGGAGAGAGGAGGAGAGGAGAGGAGAGAGGAGGTGAGAGGTGAGGAGAGAGGAGGAGAGAGGAGGTGAGAGGAGGTGAGAGATGAGAGGATGAGAGAGGAGGTGATAGGAGGGGAGAGGAGGAGAGGAGGAGAGAGGAGGTGAGAGGAGGGGAGAGGAGGAGAGAGGAGACACACACACACACACACACACACACACATACACATGCACACACACACACACACACACACACACACACACACACACACACACACACACACACGCACACACACACACACATGCACACACACACACACACTGCTGCTGCTACTTGAATTTCTTTGTTTACCTTGTATTGTATAGTTTGTATAGATCGTTGCGTATTGTTGTCAACAAATCTACTACAGTTGAGGAGCTGGGAAAAACCAGCACCTCGTGTTTTTTCTGAGCATTTAAAAAAAGCTGTGACAATAAAATAATCGGAATCTGAAGGAAAGAGGAGGAGAGAGGAGGAGAGAGGAGGAGAGAGGAGGTGAGAGGAGGAGAGAGGAGGTGAGAGGAGAGGAGAGGAGGAGAGAGGAGGTGAGAGGAGGAGAGAGGAGGTGAGAGGAGGAGAGAGAGGAGGAGAGAGGAGGAGAGGAGGAGAGGAGAGAGGAGGTGAGAGGAGGTGAGAGGAGGAGAGAGGAGGTGAGAGGAGGTGAGAGGAGGAGAGAGGAGGTGAGAGGAGGTGAGAGGAGGGGAGAGGAGAGGAGGAGAGAGGAGGTGAGAGGAGGAGAGAGGAGGTGAGAGGAGGAGAGAGGAGGAGAGGAGGAGAGAGGAGGAGAGGAGGAGAGGATAGAGGAGGTGAGAGGAGGAGAGAGGAGGAGAGAGGAGGAGAGAGGAGGTGAGAGAGGAGAGGAGAGGAGGAGAGAGGAGGAGAGAGGAGGAGAGAGGAGGTGAGAGAGGAGAGGAGAGGAGAGAGGAGGAGAGAGGAGGAGAGATGAGGAGAGGAGATGAGAGAGGAGGAGAGAGGAGGAGAGGAGAGGAGAGAGGAGGTGAGAGGTGAGGAGAGAGGAGGAGAGAGGAGGTGAGAGGAGGTGAGAGATGAGAGGATGAGAGAGGAGGTGATAGGAGGGGAGAGGAGGAGAGGAGGAGAGAGGAGGTGAGAGGAGGGGAGAGGAGGAGAGAGGAGGAGAGAGGAGGAGAGAGGAGAGAGGAGGAGAGAGGAGGTGAGAGGAGGAGAGGGGAGGAGAGAGGAGGAGAGAGGAGGAGAGAGGAGGGGAGAGGAGGGGAGAGGAGGAGAGAGGAGGAGAGAGGAGGTAAGAGGAGGAGAGAGGAGGTGAGAGGAGGAGAGAGGAGGAGAGAGGAGGTGAGAGGAGAGGAGGTGAGAGGAGGAGAGAGGAGGTGAGAGGAGGAGAGAGGAGGAGAGAGGAGGTGAGAGGAGGAGAGAGGCGGAGAGAGGAGGAGAGAGGAGGTGAGAGAGGAGAGGAGAGGAGGAGAGAGGAGGAGAGAGGAGGAGAGAGGAGGTGAGAGGAGGCGAGAAGAGGAGAGAGGAGGAGAGAGGAGGAGAGGAGAGAGGAGGTGAGATGAGGTGAGAGGTGAGGAGAGGAGGAGAGGAGAGAGGAGGTGAGAGGAGGAGAGGAGGAGAGAGGTGAGGTGAGAGAGGAGAGGATAGGAGGTGAGAGGTGAGGAGA
Organism: Notolepis coatsorum; assembly: GCF_963971535.1. Classification (NCBI taxonomy): domain Eukaryota; kingdom Metazoa; phylum Chordata; class Actinopteri; order Aulopiformes; family Paralepididae; genus Notolepis; species Notolepis coatsorum. Next base: position 45,501 of record NW_028172709.1, read on the forward strand.
GAGGAGGTGAGAGGAGGTGAGAGGTGAGGTGAGAGAGGAGAGGAGAGGAGGTGAGAGGAGAGGAGAGAGGAGGAGAGAGGAAGTGAGAGGAGGAGAGAGGAGGAGAGGAGAGAGGAGGAGAGAGGAGGAGAGAGGAGAGGAGAGGAGGAGAGAGGAGAGGAGAGAGGAGGAGAGAGGAGGAGAGAGGAGGTGAGAGAGGAGGGGGGAGGAGGTGAGAGGAGAAGATAGAGGAGGAGAGAGGAGGAGAGAGGAGGAGAGAGGAGGAGAGAGGAGGTGAGAGGAGAGGAGAGAGGAGGAGAGAGGAGGAGAGAGGAGGAGAGAGGAGGTGAGAGGAGGAGAGAGGAGGTGAGAGGAGAGGTGAGAGGAGAGGAGAGGTGAGAGGAGGAGAGAGGAGGTGAGAGGAGAGGAGAGGAGAGGTGAGAGGAGGAGAGAGGAGGTGAGAGGAGGAGAGAGAGGAGAGGTGAGAGGAGGAGAGAGGAGGTGAGAGAGGAGAGGAGAGAGGAGGAGGAGAGAGGAGGATAGAGGAGGTGATAGGTGAGGAGAGAGGAGGAGAGAGGAGAGGAGAGGAGATGAGAGGAGAGGAGAGGAGAGAGGAGGAGAGAGGAGGTGATAGGTGAGGAGAGAGAGGAGAGGAGGAGAGAGGAGAGAGGAGGTGAGAGGAGGAGAGAGGAGGTGATAGGTGAGGAGAGAAGAGGAGAGGAGGAGAGGGGAGGAGAGAGGAGGAGAGAGGAGAGGAGAGGAGAAGAGAAGAGAGGAGAGGAGAGGAGAGGAGAGGAGACAGGAGGAGAGAAGAGGAGAGGAGAGGAGAGGAGAGGAGAGGAGAGGAGAGGAGAGGAGGAGAGGAGAGGAGAGGAGGTGATAGGTGAGGAGAGGAGAGGAGAGGAGAGGAGAGGAGAGGAGAGGAGAGGAGAGGAGAGGAGAGGAGAGGAGAGGAGAGGAGAGGAGAGGAGAGGAGAGGAGAGAGGAGAGGTGAGAGCAATAAAAGAGGTGTATTAACAGCTATGGTAAACAGCTGGTGGGGTGTTGGAGACACCAGGGTCACATGACCTTCTATAGTGACCTACGGGGGGAGGAGCAGGAGCAACAGCGTGTGTGAAACAGACACTGGTGACACGGAGGGGTTTGGAGCACGACAGAGCAGATGGTGCGTGGGGGGGGGGCGCCTATATTCGAATACCGACCGTTTTGTGCGTTTTAGCGAATCTGATTGGCCACTGACGTTTCTGGTCACGTGACATGTGCCACCAATCGTGTGACGGCAAGTTCTTTCGGCGGTTAAGCTTAGACTTAAGACTCTTTCGAAGTTGGTTAAGGTTAGAGTTTGTCTTAGAGCAGGGCGATAGAAGAACACCAGCCCTGATTCCAAACTCTAACCCTAACCAACCTGTGAAAGAGTCGCCTATAAGCTTAACCAGTGATAAACTAGGCGTTAGGTATAGTTTGCAGGCTGTTCGACGCGGAAATGGGGCAAAGACACAGCTCGTCACGCGATTGGGCGCACATGTCACATGACCAGAAACGTCAGATTAGCAAAACGCACAAAGCGGTTGGTATTCGAATAGACGCCGTGGGACCAGGATATGTATATTGGGTGAAACTTACGTGTCTTGCAGTGGCGTGCACAGATAGGGCCGAAGGGG
>NW_028172709.1:47340-97877 GCF_963971535.1 Notolepis coatsorum
GAAAAAAAAGTGTTATAATTTATATATAATTCCTTTTTAGTACATTAACTAAAAATAGACAAAAATGTCATCTGTTTTCGTTGACAAAATCTAGACTAAACACAAAAAAGACAAAATTAAGACTAAAATGCTCAGACATTTAGTTGACTAAAACTGACTAAACGAAAAATAAATGAAGATGACTAAATATGATGAAAACGAAAAAGGCGCACTTGACACATGACTAAGACTACAACAACTCAAATGAAAATAGCTGCCAAATGAACACTGGTGGCTACGCTGGTCGCACACTCATCCTCCATTCTGGGTTGATACAATGAAATATATTATATATAGAATATGACCCAGTAATGAATCAACTAAATACAGCAATGTGGCTATTTGAAAACATTGCATTCGCTAAATAAATACGCTGTCCATCGAGCACGAGCGTGGGCGCACACAAAGCGATGTTTTCTGGGTGTTTTTCTTACATTGCATCTGTACCTTTAGAAACAAGCTTTTTTGAGTGGAAAATATTACCAAAATCTCTAGAAAAACATATCACAAACCACTATAGACTGAACAAATGCTATAATATGGCCAACAATTGCCTATAAACGGTACTTACACCGTCGTTTCAAACTGCGCACAGGACCTCATTTTCCTGGGGAGGAGTAATTTCATGACCGCTCGCTCTGGGGGTTTTCAGCAAAAGACACGAAAATGTTCAGGGGGGTTTTATATAGTCCCCTGTGACGACTTGCGGAGTGATATTACCGTCGATTTACCACATAGGGCATAGGGAACAAGCCCATGCAAAAATGTTGTCCCTCCGCCGTAAACTGCCCGAATGAAAGAATCGCCTGGCAACAGGCTCAAGATGGCATCAACGCTTAAATAGCACCAGAGGGATTTATTAACTGCATCTTCTAACTACACACCCTGACGACCTCTACACTCTGCATCTTTTAACTAAGAGCTGTACTGTATTGTACCCATTCTGCAATCTGTTAAATAAAGTTTTTCATTCATTCATTCATTCATTCATTCATTCATTCATTCATTCATTCATTCATTCATTCACACACCCTCAAGACCCCTACGCTCTACATCTTCTAACTACACATCCTCAAGACCCCTATGCTCATGCATCTTCTAACTACACACCCTGAAGACCCCTACGCTCTGCATTTTCTAACTACACACCCTCAAGACCCCTATGCTCTGCATCTTCTAACTACACACCCTCAAGACCCCTACGCTCTGCATCTTCTAACTACACACCCTCAAGACCCCTACGCTCTGCGTCTTCTAACTACAGACCCCTCAAGACCCCTATGCTCTGCATCTTCTAACTGCACACCCTCAAGACCCCTACGCTCTGCATCTTCTAACTAACACACCCTCAAGACCCCTACGCTCTGCATCTTCTAACTGCACACCCTCAAGACCCCTACGCTCTGCATCTTCTAACTACACACCCTCAAGACCCCTACGCTCTACATCTTCTAACTACACAACCTCAAGACCCCTACGCTCTGCATCTTCTAACTACACACCCTGAAGACCCCTATGCTCTGCATCTTCTAACTACACTACCTCAAGACCCCTACGCTCTGCATCTTCTAACTACACACCCTCAAGACCCCTATGCTCTGCATCTTCTAACTACACACCCTCAAGACCCCTACGCTCTGCATCTTCTAACTACACACCCTCAAGACCCCTACGCTCTACATCTTCTAACTACACAACCTCAAGACCCTACGCTCTGCATCTTCTAACTACACACACTGAAGACCCCCTACGCTCTACATCTTCTAACTACACAACCTCAAGACCCCTACGCTCTGCATCTTCTAACTACACATCCTCAAGACCCCTATGCTCATGCATCTTCTAACTACACACCCTGAATACCCCTACGCTCTGCATTTTCTAACTACACACCCTCAAGACCCCTATCCTCTGCATCTTCTAACTACACACCCTCAAGACCCATGCGCTCTGCATCTTCTAACTACACACCTCAAGACCCCTACGCTCTGCATCTTCTAACTACACACCCTCAAGACCCCTACGCTCTGCATCTTCTAACTGCACACCCTCAAGACCCCTACGCTCTGCATCTTCTAACTACACACCCTCAAGACCTCTACGCTCTGCATCTTCTAACTATACCCTCTAGACCCCTACACTTTGCTACTAAGTAATCTACCTTGCCTATATTGCTACCTACTACTGTATGTTTTTAGTACTATGCACTCAAGACTGTAGCACTAAAGTTCAACACTGTTTGACGAACAATCTTACTGACCCTTACTGACCCTGCAGAGTTGCACCCTTCCTGCTGACTTGGAAGTCACAGAACTTGGAAGTGGCCTTTGGATAAAAGCGTCAGCTAAATGACTAAATGTAAAATGTAAACGTATGTTGTGTTATGCTCTTAACTACTGTAAAAAAAAGAAAAGAAAAAGCAAACAAACACGAACAAGAAAAAGATTAAAATCAAGTGAGTTCAACGTAATTAAGTTATTTTGGCTACACATCTCAACTGGGCTCTCCCTGCGGAGAGATAAGATTTGTCCACTGGGAGCTTTTCTTCTTTTTTGTTTACTCCCTAGAAGTACTTTATTGATCCGACTGTTTCAAAGGAAATTGGTGATTCTGCTGAGCCAGTACCCGGCCAATCAGAGGTACCTGCAGGCATGTTGTGTTGGCAGCGGAGGGGGGGGGGGGGGGGGGGGGGGGGGGGCTCAAGGGCATCCTGACGAAGTAGCCTCACTCAGGAATATCTTCTCCACAACAGCGTTTGTACTTCATAGAGACAAGTTAACCCTTTCACTGCGACAATACAGAAGGTTGACCCTTTACTATCACACTACAGACGGTCAGGTGATTGAGTGATTGATTGAAAACTGTATTAACAGATTGCAGAATGGGTACAATACAGTACGGCTCAATACAGCTCAATACACACAATTGTTAAGGGGATGCAGACAAGAGAAAGACTTTCGTCTTGTTTACATCAGGGTCCCCCATTTTCAATTCATAATGAATTGTAAGTAAGGGTGCAATTAGCACCGTGCAATCCATTCTTTGTGGATCTAGCCCTTTGTGTCATTAAGCATGGCATTTTTCACGTTTGCAGCCATGATACCAATGATTTCATTTTGAATTTCAGATCCCAAATAATGCTGATGGGTTTCTTTGTTTTTAATTCGTCTGACACGCTCTTGCATAGTTGGGTCAAATTTGGCGAGCATTTCTATGAGGCCTAAAAAGTTTACCATTTCTTTTCATCATAAAGCTTAGAATCGATTCCTCTAAATGCCAAATTATGTTCTGCCAGATATTGAACGGCTGCGACAATACGGGTTAGCGCGGCCTGCCAATGCGCTTTCTCTCTGTTAATTTCCCTTTGGTGCAACGCATCTATGCCCGTACTCGTTTCCAGTCGTGTTGTTGCCTCTCTCCATTTTAATGCATTTGCGATAGGATCCGGGGATGTTTCGTGTGATCTCACTAATGAGGGAATTTATTAATCCAATCATTGATGCCCTTATCAGATAGTTGTGTTGCACTCTTCACGCTGAAGCATTTGCAGCGAAAACTAAATGCTTTGTATGCAGGCGAGCCACTTCCTTTAATTTGTTTCCCCCATTTGGTAGTTTTCAGATGAACAAAGCCTCGCCAAAGTGTCTTTTGTTTTCTTTGTTTTTCGGATAACGAAATCCTGGTTTCAGCTTTTGGGGACCTCTTCTAATCTTACCGACATCATCATCATCATCATCATACATCATGGCATCTGACACCATTGTACTCTCCGCTCTGCTGCTGCTTAGATTAGCACCTTCCTCCTGAACAGGGGCCTCGCACGCTCCTCATCCTCTTCTTCACCGGTCGTCATGACCGTCAACTTGGGCTGGCGGCCGCAGCTGCTGCTGCTGCTGCTGCTATGAATATTGCATCTTCCTCCTGAGGGGTCGCGGCGGCCTCACCCCCCTCCTCCTCATCTTCACCGCTCGTTGTTGTGACCACCGTTGTCACCTGGGGCTGGGCAGCCCTGCTTGTTCTGCTGCTGCCGCCGCCGGTGCTGCTAGCTCCCCCCTGCCTCCAAAACATCATTTTGGGTTGTCCCGACGCGAGGCCCCGCGGCTGCTGCTTCTGATTTTTTTTCACGATGAATTTATCAAACGAACCTCTCGGCGAGGTATTGGACAATTCTTTTTTCTTTGTTCACACCCTGAGGCAAATTTCCTCTGTTTATCTCGTTCTCTCGACATTGTGTTTAAAAATTCGCATACCAGAGGCTAACTTCCTCCGAAAACAGGCACAGAGGCACTAGATGAATGAACACACTAGTGTTCATTAGTTAGTTCTCTAGTAATGAACACACTAGACTAGACAAATATCAAGATGTATCCATCAGTGGACCAATCGCGATTTTTTCGCGATGAATTTATCAAACGAACCTCTCGGCGAGGTATTGGACACTTCTTTTTTCTTTGTTCACACCCTGAGGCAAATTTCCTCCGTTTATCTCGTTCTCTCGACATTGTGTTTAAAAATTCGAATTACCACCACTCTGCCACACACGCCATCCACCTGCCCACCTGACCACCACCCCACGTGCCAATGCGCTTGATAGATGACGCAGTCACGCTGTCGCATAGTGAGGCAGTTTATATGCATATTACTATTCTACAAACGTGTCTAATGTGAAATATATAAGCATGTAAGCAAAACCAGATTTTAGGTCTGTGATGGAAAGTGATTGTTAACATTCTATTTATTTTTATGAATAAATTTTTTAATAATAATAAATAATACTTTTTTATTAAATTGTTTTACCGCCAGGCCTTCTAGGTGCGAGGCCCTGTGCGACTGCCACGGTTGGCAGTGGCACCTCGCGTGGTCGCCTCCACCGTCGGTGCGTGAATGTGTGAGTGACTGGGTGAATGTGAGGAGGAAATTGTAAAGCGCTTTGGATAAAAGCGATATATAAATGTGCCATTTACCGTTTACAAGGAACAAGCCAACATCATGGGACATGCGCTTACTGTCTCTCCAGGGTCAGACAAAAAGATGGATACCAGTTTCCTCTCTGTGCGTTCAGTAGAAAGCAGGGCTGACCCCTATTAGTCGAATAGTCGACTAATCAATCGAAAGGAGCCGTAGTCGACTGCCAACCTCTTAGTCGAATGCAAAAAAAAGTATTTATCTTTTTTTCATTATTTCCAAAAGAAAAGAGGCCTAGAAGCGTGGCTAACGCTAATGACACGCATACCAGAGGCTAACTTCCTCCGAAAACAGGCACAGAGGCACTGAAAGAGGATTTCACCCGTCTAATGAACACACGGACTAGACAAATATCAAGATGTATCCATCGGTGGACCAATCGCATGCTTTCGCAGAGGACAAGAAGCCTTCAGTCGACTCCTTCAGACATTAAGCACCCCCCCCCCACAGCCCAAATGGAATGATGAAACAAATAAAATTATATATATTTTTTCATAGTCGACTGATAGTCGACTATCTGCAAATTTCTGCCAATCAAAGTCGACTATCCAAATCCTTAGTCGGGGACAGCCCTAGTAGAAAGTTATTCGGCTGCAAAGCTAGCCTAGCTTAGCACAAATTAATGGAAGCTGATATGGACCGGATAGCCTAGCTGTTGGCTAGTGGTCCGTATCCGCTTCCATTCATTTGTGCTAAGCGGATAGTTTTCTACTGAACGTACGGAGAGGAAATTGGTATATCTTCCTGTCTGACTCTGGAGAAGACGGTAAGCACCTTTCCCATAATGTTGCCGTGTTCCTTTAAAAAACATACTCACACATTTCTAGTTACTGAAATAAGTTTCAACTATACTGTACACTAGTCCAGCTATATATATATATATACTGTATATTCTCATGTATTAGGTCATTATAGTACACACAGTAAGCTTATTATAACCAGAGAAGACAGATGTGAAGCTAAATGGCGAGGTGGTGAAATTATCTTTGAAGCGTGAAGATCATTATGAACGTCAATGGAATAATTCATGAAGAGAGAGAGAGAGAGAGAGAGAGAGAGAGAGAGAGAGAGAGAGAGAGAGAGAGAGAGAGAGAGAGAGAGGGTAGGAGGATTACAGTATCATAGCTGAGAGAATATCTTTGACTTAACACTCTCCATTATCTCTCTCTCTCTCTCTCTCACTCTCTCTCTCTCCCTCTCTCTCTTGGCTGGAAAACCCTTTGATAATGCCAGGTGCATACAACATCACAACGAGTGCACATGGACACATGTGAGCACGCCCACACACATGTCTCTCATGTACAAACACAACTACTGTAGTCTCTCTCTCTCTCTCCCTCTCATCATCAAGGGGGGGGGGGGGGGGGGTTGTTTTACCTCGAAGCTGCGATCGTTACCAAGAGCATGTTTTAGGTTCGGTGAAATACAACACTGTGATCAATACAAAAGCATGTTTTAGGTTTGGTGAAATACGACACTGTGATCAATACAAAATCATGTTTTAGGTTCGGTCAAATAGACCTAAAATAGACCTTGCCTTAGTCAGAATGTACTCCAAAATGAATAATCCCAGTCGTTCCATCGCGATCGCAATTAATCGTGTCCATTGGGCATACGGGAAACAATAGGTTTAAGGCAATCAAGTCTCCGACAGATTGCTGTGTTCTGATTCACTAAGAGGGGGAGGAGCTTCTGCAGCCAGGCCCAGAGACTAGAGAACCAGTTCAAAAGGTAGGCCAGACTGCAACCTGGCGGGATTCGATCGTCATTGCACTTTTAACGTAGGCAGCGGTGCCAGGGAGACACAGGCAGGTCCGCACGAGTGTTTAGAATGGGTAAATAAAAAATATATATATCAGATGCTATTTTTATCCCTATGTATTTGTCCATCTTGTTTTTAACACATACTAATAAGTGTATGTTATGTATCAACAGTTTTTGCTGTTTTTTAAATTGCTGTTTTGCTGTAAAGGACATCTGAATCTCCCCTCTGGGATAAATAAAGGTTTTCAATTCAATTCAATTAAAAGGATCTAAAAACGACAAAACGCTGAATGGTTAGATTTGAAACATGAGAAAACTTGTGTTTGGCGCATAAATAGTGGGTGGGGAAGGTTGAAGGCTAGGGCGAACAGGTGGGTTTTGAGGCGGGATTTGAAGGTGGAGAGTGTGGGGGAGTCTCTGATGGTCTGAGGGAGGGAGTTCCAGAGTCGGGGTGCAGTGCGAGAGAAGGCCCGATCACCAACGTTTTTGAGTTTGGATGATGGGACAGTGAGGGAGGCAGTGGAGGAGGACCAGAGGGAACGGGTGGGGCGGTAGGGAAGAAGGAGATCAGTCAGGTAGGGGGGGGGGGGGGGGGGGGGGGGGGGGGCAGGCTATGGAGGGCTTTGAAGGTGAGGAGTAATGTTTTGAAGTTGATGCGTTCCTTGATCGGGAGCCAGTGGAGAGAGTGGAGGACAGGAGTGATGTGTTCGCGGGACCGGGTGTTAGTGAGGAGGCGGGCGACTGAATTTTGGACCATCTGCAGTTTATGGAGGGAGTGGGAGGTGATGCCAGTGAGGAGGGAGTTACAGTAGTCCAGGTGGGAGGAGATGAAGGCGTGTATGAGGGATTCATCGGCAGGGGGGGAGAGGCAGTGTCGAATTTCGGCGATGTTGTGGAGGTGGAAGTATGAGATTTTGACAATGGAGCGGACATGAGGGTCGAATGAGAGCGTGGGGTCGAGCAGGACACAGAGGTTGCGGACTAGGGGGGGAAGGGGTGAGTGTGATGGGTCCGGATCTACCGAGCGAGACACTTAACCCCTAACTGCTCCCGATGAGCAGGTCGGCACCTTGCACGGTCGCCTCTGCCGTCGGTGTGTGAATGTGTGAGTGAATGGGTACAAATGTGAGGACCAAATTGTGAAGCGCTTTTGATAAAAGCTCTATATATAAATGCAGCCTTTTACCATTTTACAGATTGTGAACGACGAGTCAGCAGGAGGGGTCCATCTCTGACAGCTAAAGGGTCAGTGCCATTGTTCGTGAAATAGTAACGAGCTTGAGCGGTTCACTCTTAAGTGCATAGCAGGGGCTTGGTGACTGACGGGAGCTATGTGCACAATGGCTATGCTCTGCCCGTATTTGGACGTCCGCTTCCAGGCACAACCCGCAGCTAGTAGGTAATCACGACCAGCTAGTCAATCAGAACAGCGTGTGCTTTTTGAGGTAAGTGGAGAAATACCGTATGGGCAAGGAACACACACGCACGCACGCACGCACGCACCCACGCACCCACGCATGCTCTATTCTGCAACCCCCAACACCAGAAATCGCCACAATGCCAAATATTAAACCAAACAAACCAAATATATACTTCCTCTATGAACTTAACACAGCTCAGTGTCCTTCCAACACAGATTATGTGGAAAGAAATAAGAATAAGGGCCATGGCATTCTCCATTAAAAATGAATGGCTAATATAATTCTACGTAACAGTGTCTCAGGCAAGCTGGCGATGTCCTTGTTGCTTGGAGACACACACGCTGCATAGTCTCAAGTTCAAGAGTTCCAGTTTTTTACTTGTCAAATACACAACAATACAGAGGCACGGTGGTGTAGTGGTTAACACTGTCGCCTCACAGCAAGAAGGTCCAGGGTTCAATTCCCGCTTGGGGACCAGGTTTCCATGATGCCAGGTACTCAGGTGGGTATCTCCCAGGCCTTTCTGTGTGGAGTTTGCATGTTCTCCCCCTCTGTGCTCGCAAGGGTTTCCCCCCCCGATAAGATAAACCCAATGGAAAAACATGCACAACAGATCGCTAACGCTGTGGCGTCCTTGACGAAGACGGACAGGAGCACTTGGATTGGTCCCCGGGGCGCGGCTCACGTTGACACCCTATCTGCTCCCGGCTGCCCATGGGGGGAAGGACAACGGGATGGGAAAAGTGCAGAGACATTTCATCTGCGACTCAGTGCATGTGTGTGTGTGTTCCTGTGGGTCGCCCATCTCACGTGTGTGTGTTAAAACTGCATGACAAATAAAGACTTCTAGTCTAACAATTAAGACATTGCAGGTCGTAATGACATGCTTGTGTTTTCGAGCTCAGACTCAACAGTGCACAATTAAGAAACATCAATGAATACAACAGCCAGCGAGGAGGACCTGGCTTCTAATTCTCCTACTCCTGATGTCGGGGAACATGAAACCGAATCCAGGCCCAGAACTGTCTCAGATGCAAACGTCAGAGGACTTTAGGGACAAGAACTGGGTATAATAATATATACATGAGTACTACTGAGTAATAGTGCTAATCAGATGTTTGTACAAAGTTGTAGTATTAATATGTACAGTGATACAGGTATAAAGACACTATAGTAGTCATACTGGCCAGCAGCGTAACTAGTAAGAGTAGGTAAGGGATATGTACAGATATAGATATAGTATCTACAGATATGTAAAAAAAAAAAAAAAAAAAGTATGCAGGTATGTACAGACAGTTATATATATATATATATATATATATATATATATATATATATATATATATATATATATATATATATATACGGTAATAATAAATAGATTATAAGGTATATACAGCATTATTGCACATGTTATCATGCAGAAGGAGAGTGACAGGCTGCCACTGACCCCCAGGTTGACCATACTGATGTGTGAGTGCGTGGGGTTGAAGCTACTGATGATGTGAGTGCGTGGGGTTGAAGCTACTGATGATGTGAGTGCGTGGGGTTAGTCTGGAGAACAGGAAGCGGGGAGCCACAGCGGAGGGGATGAGGGAAGCAGAGCTCACCCGTCAGCATCTGGTGTCACGTTAACCCCACGTCCTTCACACATTAACATCTCCCTCCCTCCATCTGTACCCCTGTAACCTCAGGTTATTCTATAACCCTAGTTATATGAGTATAGCGAGCGCTCTGCTCTATTGGAACTATCCCTTTATCCCTGAGTGGTCGCGGGTCCTTCTGTGTGAAGGTAAGTCCCACGGTCTGCTCACCCTGTGCGTTTTGAGGTGCTAAACCCTCTTCGCACAGTCGGATCCGATTCCCTCCCGTCCCCCTCTAGGGGGGTCCAGGGGGCTCGGGTCCTCCCCGGTTCTGATGCTTGTGGGGGGCCTCAGCGGCTACATCTGTCGAGCTTCCACTCTGCTCAGCTCCTGTGTTCCACTAGAGCGCAGAGCGTAAGCTATACGATAATATAACGTCAGGTTATTCTATAACCCTAGTTATATGAGTATAGCGAGCGCTCTGCTCTGACTCACTGAGGACCCCGTGGTCTTCGCCTTCGGTGGTGAAAGACTTGGGAAGGAGCTGATGGTGTGGCCACGACCCCGCTTATGTAGAGGAGCGGATGTGGGTGTGGCCAGGCGGATGGGTGTGTGCATGTGGAGAAAATGATTCATTATTAGATTGGATAAAGGGATAGTTCCAATAGAGCAGAGCGTAAGCTATACGATAATATAGCTGATCTCCCCCCCTCCATCTGTACCCCTGTAACTGATCCACATATCCCCCCCCCCCCCCCCCCTCGGCGTGCACCTCGACAACAGGGTTAAGCTTCTCAGGGATGAAGAGAAAACACCAACCCGTCCATCTACATTCACTGCACACACATCCACATGCTCACACTCACTTTAAACACTCACCTTTACCACTCACTTTAGACACTCCCTGTAAACATTAGCAGAATCATTTTTGACCTTACATTATGTTACATTGTTGTAATAAATACATTTCTGATGCCGAAATTAAAGGGTTTAAAAAGACATTACATTTTCCTAAGTTTTTAACGTCGGTCCTAGTTTAGAGCAGAATTTCTGTATTTGTACTCGCATTGTCTGAACAAATATACAACTAAAGGTTATTTTGCAGGGTTGATTGCTGACTTTGCACCATAACAGTATATATCATGAGTAATAATCAGTCATATTTTTTTTTATGATTAGACATTTATTAAAAAAACAGGATAAGATTGTATTTACAAAAACACTTTTTAACACTACACCATGTTTTATCTATTTATTACAAAAAGATTTGCACTACATCCATACCTAATTTTGCATTAAAAAAAAATTAAAAAAATGTACCTCATTATTTGCATTTTGTACTTTAGTTTGTATATTCTATATTTTGTATAGTGTTTGGACTTTATTATTTTTTTACAATTTTTACAGTATGAAGCACACTCTCAGGGGGCTCATACAGGACCAAGCATTTCACTGTAATGTACATGTACCTCATACGTGACAAATAAAAACAAAACTTGAACATGAACTTGACAACAGCCCTGTTTTCCAGATTGAAATGTTTTCACATCGGGTTTTTTTACATGGAAAAAGCACTTTCATCTCATAAGTGCCACGATTACACACGTTTCTTTTTTCGCCTGACAGGCAGCGGCGATGCATCTCCTAGAGCCGTCGGGAGAGAACAGCAGATGGAGCGTGCTCAGATCTGTCCGTGATTAGCGGCTAATTACTGCCAATTGTAATTCATCGCCATAATCTGAAGGTTACGGCGTTTGACATCGCATCGGTTCAGTGCATATCACGCTCCGTAGCGTGGGCGGCTGGAAACACTTCCTTTTTTATTTCTTCCTCGTTTCTTTTCACTTCCCTCCGAGACTAACAACAACAACAACAACAACAACAACAACAACAACAAACCAACAACCATAACAAACCTGACCGTCTTAACACTTTAAGTGCCGAAAACGTGTTTAGGCGTCCTTCCCCGCCATGCTCAAGTTGCCGAGGACGCCGTAACTCGTCTTTAATATCAATATTTCAAAAATCTGTGATCGGAATCATATTTTCCATCCGCAGCCTTCACACACAGTTCTGAGCTCCTCTCAATCCTCTAGCGGTTCAAGAGCGCCATCTGGTGGCCGATCGGCAGAAGCGCCAAACAGGAAGTTATGTGGATGAAGTGCTGATCACCCATATTACTTCCGGGCACTCGCTATAGGTCCCGGGACTCCATCTTGATACACTGGACATCGATCGGTTGCAAATAACTCCGATAAACAACATGATTTGGACGTATATAGTATTATACAACCTGGAAATGGACCGGGTATTTCGACATCCCATAATGGAAAACTGTCTACCCCACGCTGATCGCCCAACGGCCCGCGGAGACTGGGGTGAGTTTTTAGCGTGTAATATTACCGTGTTCGACACTAACTGCTATGATGAACATTTGACCCACATTAGATGAATGGTATAACGCTGCCCCACGGAATTATAAACGCCCCCTCGCCCATCCGGGTCAACATCAGATGACGTGTAGTAACTTCCAGAAGTCCGTCCAGTTGGATTTTTTTTATATCGCGCCGATTGCTATCAAACTGTATTTGATCATCAATATAATGCATTTGGGGCTATAAATCACGTTCTGGAGAAAGCTGCAGAAAGAGATGAAAACATACTTATACTTTAGATCATATTTTAGTATGAATATGTGAATGAAAAAGTTTAACGTTCATACACCCTGAACAATACATATAGGACATTGAATGGGCCCTAATAATGGCAATTTAGCAATAGAATTTAAAAAGTTATAGCCCTGCAAAGAAGGGGAACTACTCCATAGACAAATAGAGCTGGCAAGGGATGGTATATCATGAATTTAGCCTTAGGCAATCCATTGTTACTGTTGAAAATGTGCTGCAGGTGAATAATGTTGCATCAATTCGGGACCAGAAACCTGCTGTAGATTAGACGTACAACGCTATATAAATGGTAAATAGCTGCATTTATATAATTATTATTACAATTTGTTCCTCACATCTTACCCATTCACTCACACATTCACACACCGACGGCGGAGTGCACCATGCAAGGTGCCAACCTGCTCATCGGGAGCAGTTAGGGGGTTAAGTGGTGTCTTGCTCAAGGACACTTCGACACGCTGCCTGGGAGGAGCGGGAATCGATAATATGATACGTTATATCATATTACATTATATAATCATATTATAATTAATTTGTATATTATATTGAACTATATTTGCAGTATATGCTATTATATTATGGTACTATATTGTATATATCATGTACTATGATAGACAGTGTTTTTATAACAGCCGGGGACTTCAATCATGCTAACCTTAAGTCTGTTCTCCCCAAATTCCATCGTAATGTTACCTGTGCGACAAGGGGGGATAAAACATTGGACCAAGTCTATACCAATGTTGCAAAGGCTTATAGAGTGCAACCAGACCCTCACCTAGACCTGTCTGATCACATCTCGCTCCTCCTTTACCCCCTGTATAGGCAGAAAATTAAATCTGTCGGACCCACAACCAGGACTGTCAGAGTCTGGCCCGAGGGGGCTGTAGCCCAGCTCCAGGACTGCTTCGAGGTGACTGAATGGGACACCTTCAAGGACAGAGGACCGCAGGTAGATCACAGAGCGGCATTAGATAGCTACACCACTACAGTTATGCATTATATTGTTTTCTGTATGGACATGGTGACCGTCACAAAAAGGGTTCGTTCATTCCCTAACCAGAAGCCGTGGCTGACCGCGGAGGTCAGGTCACTCCTCCGGGCCAGAGATGTAGCCTACAGGTCTGGGGACGCGACTGCTTATAGCATTGCCAGGTCAGCTCTAAGGAGAGGCATTAAGGCAGCAAAACTTAAATACAAGGAACGGATCGAGACCCACTTCTCCAACTCCACCAACCCCCGCCGGGTGTGGGAGGGGATTAAAGCCATCACTGACTATAAGGGGACAACATCACCCATAAATAGCTCTGTCACATTAACCGAGGAGTTGAACCATTTCTATGCCCGGTTCGACAGAGCAAACAGGGACCAAATAGTACAGCCCCTCCCCCCCAGCGGCACAGCCCCCGTCCTGAGCCACCATGAAGTCAGGTGTTGCCTCCGGAATACCAACCCAAGGAAGGCAGCAGGACCTGATGGAGTGGTGGGCCGCATACTGAAGGAGTGTGCGGACCAGTTGACGGAGGTCTTCACAGATATATTTAATCTTTCCCTGCTACTATCATATGTCCCAGCATGCTTCAAAACATCCACAATTATACCAGTACCCAAGCAGTCAGTTGTCACGTGCCTGAATGATTACAGACCCGTGGCACTCACCCCCCTCCCTGCTAAATGTCTAGAGAAACTGGTCAGGAAACACATCACATCCATCATTCCGGCCTCCTTTGACCAATACCAGTTTGCTTACAGGCAGAACAGATCAACTGAAGATGCTATAGCCATTGTGCTTCATACCGCCCTAGAACACCTAGAGAAGAAAAACACCTACGTAAGAATGCTCTTTGTCGACTATAGCTCTGCCTTCAACACCATACTCCCCCGTAAACTCATCAGTAAACTCCAAACCCTGGGTCTGTGTAATACACTGTGTAACTGGGTGCTGGACTTCCTCACAAACCGCACACAAGCCGTCAGACTGGGCAACTACACCTCGTCCACCCTGTCTCTCAGCACCGGCGCCCCGCAGGGTTGCGTACTCAGCCCATTACTGTACACCCTGCTCACACATGACTGTTCCCCCTCCTACCACTCCAATTACATCATCAAGTTCGCAGACGATACCACAGTTGTGGGTCTCATAACAAACAACAATGAGTCTGCCTACAGGAGGGAGGTGGAGGACCTTATAGTCTGGTGTGATAATAACAACCTGGCGCTCAATATAAAGAAAACAAGAGAGATTATAGTGGATTTTAGAAGATCAAGGCCTGACCACTCCCCTCTGCTCATCAACAACGAAGTAGTGGAGAGGGTCACTGAGTTCAAGTTCCTGGGTCTCAGTGTGAGTGAGACCCTGTCTTGGAGCACCAACACCGCCTCAGTGATCGGAAAAGCTCAGCAACGCTTATACTACCTAAGGAAGCTGAAGCAGGCTGGCCTGCCACGAAATCTCCTTGTCAACTTTTATCATTGTGCGGTTGAGAGTGTGCTGACCTACGGTGTGTCTGTGTGGTTCTCCAGCTGCACAAAGGCAGAGCAAGAGGCTCTGCAGAGGGTGGTGAAGGCGGCAGGCAGGATCATCGGGACTCCTCTACCAAACATCACCTCCGTCTTCACCTCCCGCTGCCTCCACCGCTCCAAATGTATCATCAAGGACCAGTCGCACCCAGCACATCACCTCTTTCAGCTCCTTCCCTCAGGGAGGAGATACCGGTCAATACATGCTAAGAGTACACGATTTAAGAACAGCTTTTTCCCCCAAGCAGTTAGACTGTTAAACACTCATTGACTGTCCCCACACGTGCACCATGCACTTACCACTGCACTTGATAATCTCTGATTACCACCCATTATGCACTTTATTATTTAAAATATTCTGTTATGTACAGTGTTATGTGTTATGTGTTCATGTATGTATTATGTACTACGGTCTGTGGGAGCTCCCCTGAAATTTCGTTGTATACTGTGCAATGACAATTAAAAGTCTATTCTAATTAAAAGTCTATTCTATTCTATATATCTCACATCACATTATATATGTGCTGTATACACTATTATGCACTATATACTATTATATATACTATTATATACTGCAGGTATACTATACTGTAATGTGTACTGTAATGTGTACTATATGTGTGTACTGTAATGTGTACTATATGTATGTACTATGTATGTAAGAAGAAACCTAAGTCTTCAGGGGTAGGGCCCAACAAGCCTAGTGCTTCTCCCTTCAGCCCTTTTCGGACAATTGGACAATGCTGCAATAGCAGCTGGTAAAACTTTGACGATTTATGGAATGACCGTTGTTATGTGTCCAAAACCCGAAATAAAAGAATAACTGAACTGAACTGAACTGAACCGGGAACCTCCGGATTACCAGACGACTGCTCTGCCCCCCCGTCGTATCTCGTACGATGTACCAAAAAGAGAGACCGTAAGAGAGACCACATCACTGGCTCCCAGTCCAGTACAGGGTCCATGTTAAGGTCTTATAGATCCAGGCTGAAGACTCAGAGCGACCGTGTCTCTTTGCAGTTGCTGCCCCGAAGCTGTGGAACGGCCTCTCCCTGTCCAGGCTAAAAACCTACCTGTTTACCCAGCAGGCCTGGATAGTCTGATCTCACACCTATACCCTGTTTCATGTCGTGTATCTTTCCGTTTCTTTTTTTTACATACTCATTGTTATATTTGTCATTTGTATTGCTTTCTTTTCTTAATTTTTTTTTTGTATACTGCATTTTATTATAGCGCCGTTTATATGTACAGCCGCTTCGGTGCAACTACTATCTGATGATGATGATGATGATGATGATGATGATGATGATGATGATGATGATGATGATGATGATGATGATGGATTCAATTTGTACCGCACTCTACATTCGTGAGAATCTCAGAGTGCTACAGGAGATATAGACAAAAGTTAAATGAATAAAACAATTTAAAATGAATAAAAACAATTAAAAAGACTAACAACCAGTGAAATGGAGGAACCTAAGAGTAAAATAAAATAAAAATAATAGTCAAATGAATAGAAGTAAAAAATAAAAGTAAAAGAAAATTCAGGCAAAAGCCTTGTGTGCGTGTGTCTCTGAAATGAGACACAAAAATCGCTCTGTCGTGGTGTAGCCAGTGTAGAGGTGCCCCCCCCTCCCCCCGCCCCCCCTCCCCCACCCCCCCCCCCCCCACCCCCCTCGCCGTGAGTAGTAGATCAGAGTGGGCGTGTCCGCTGCGCCGGGTGCTCGAGTGCTTGTGCCGCGCTCAGGTAATTACAGCATCTGTTAAGAGCGGTGTCCATTGTTTTTCATCTCCACATGGCCACCACTCCAGAAAACCAATTACCCTGGGGGACGCTAAATCACCAGGCTCCTTCCTCTCTGTTCTGCTTCCAGGGAAGACGGGGGAGGGGAAAACAGGGGGGTGATTTTTCTTTCTTTAAATATTTTGTTCACACAGAATGCATAAACATAAGAGAAGTGTCACAGGGTTCAACCGGTCCTGCACATAATATAATGGCTCAGTGGCTCAGGAGGTAGAGCGGCCGTCTGGTAATGCGGAGGTTCGCCGTTCGATTCCCGCTCCTCCCGTGTCGAAGTGTCCTTGAGCAAGACACGTAACTAGGGATGCTCGATATTGGCTTTTTTACCGATACCGATATTCCGATATTGTCCAACTCTTAATTTCCGATACCGATACCGATACCGATACCGATATATGCAGGGTTTCCCCCCAAAAAAACTGAATAATTTCAGGTAAATAATAATTTCACTGGATGCATTCAAAAGGCTTTCTAAATGTAAGCATTATCTGTGCAAAATATGATCATTAAAAAAGTTAAAATTAACATTACATATCGCTTGTTGTTGAATTAAACCAACATGCATACTTTTGACAATAAATAAAATAAGAATTGGTTCTTACTTGCTTGCCTGGGTAAATAAAGGTTAAATAAATGTAAAAAAATAAAATAAAAAAATTGTTGTTGTTTTTTAGTTTTTTTACCGATACCGATATTTTCCGATATCACATTTTACGTAACCCCTAACTGCTCCTGGTGAGCAGGTGATAGTCCTGTTGGTTTAATTATTGAGGTGGATCTAAATCTTCCTGAACGGGAACTTCCTGGGTTTGTTATGAATTGTACCTAAATTGCACCTCGTCCCATTTCTGCCTTGCACTATATAGTATTGTATATTAGTACACTGCACAGTATTGTATATTGTATGGTAACTACGTATATTCTGCATCGAACATTGTACATATGTCTAAACTGAACACTGTGACCTCATTTTTTTTACTTCTAATTTTACTATGTTATTTTATTTCATACTTATCTTGTCTTGCACAGTCTCTGGAGCGTAACAGTAAGAAGCATTTTGTATAAAAGTATTCTGTACTTTTGTATGACAACTATTAAAGAAACTTGAAACTTGAAACTTATGGAATAATGTGTTAGTGGGCGTGTTGTTCAAAGTACCTCACATATATGGTAC
This sequence comes from Notolepis coatsorum, assembly GCF_963971535.1. NCBI lineage: Eukaryota > Metazoa > Chordata > Actinopteri > Aulopiformes > Paralepididae > Notolepis > Notolepis coatsorum. The sequence goes on from NW_028172709.1 coordinate 65,295, forward strand.
CATATTGAAGAGAACAACTAGGGCTTTCAAATGATATAAAATATGTGTATGATTATCATGATTATTATTGTAATTATTCGTCATATGTACAGCAATCTTTGGAGTTGAACTTGAACTTCAAACAAACAAATGCAAACAAAACCACTTTACTGACATGGGATTGGGTTAGGGTATGGGATTTAGACAATTTTGTGCGCAATATAGAACAGTTGACATCTATTGTTCAAAAGTTATGAATGAATGAAACAAATATAAATTGTTTCAAATTAGACCCATATTTAATAAAACATTTTTACTATTACATATTATTTATATAATGATTGAATGTGTGCGTTAAAATTTGTATTCAAGCTTACCCCGTTCCCTCCCTCGAGCCTAGTCTTCCTCTGCCTCTCTGCCTCTCTACAAGCCTCATTTCTGGGGTTGCCAACGGTGGGAAGGGGTTGGTTCATGGGCTAGCTCGACGTTAGCTACGAGCCAGCTACGAGCCAGCTACGAGCAGGCCGCAGCTAGCCTCGGAGCTAGCTGGGCTAATCACTGATGGTCGACTGAAAGCTTCATCTCTGGGCATGTGGGCCGCACTGACCCGGTCACACTCATCGTCCGTTCGGGGCTGATCAAATTAAATATATTATATATAGAATATGATCCAGTAATGAATAAACAAAAATCTTGAAAACAATTTGAAAACATTGCATACGCTAAATAATCTCTGTGAATGATCCCTCGGGCACGAGCGCAGGCGTGTAGGGGACTGGCACGAGCGACACGCATGAGCCCTGTATGCTGGCTGATTTTCTCACTCGCCTCGCTGCTTTAGAAACATGCTTTTGGCGTGGAAAATATTACCAAAATGTCCGCAAAAACATCTCACAAACACTTTAAACAGTCAGAAACTGAACGAATGCTCTAATATGTCCAACAACAACTGTTAATTGATTCAAATCGGTACTTACATGATCGCCTCAAAATGGACGGTTCTCTCTCATTGGTCTCTCCCAACGGCACCAGACTTTTCCGACCAATCCCTAGCAGCCGTCCCTTGGACTTCCGGAAAACCAAGTAGGTATTAAGTAGGTATACGTTAGCTTGGCTTGTCAGACTGAGTAATGATACTCTGTCGCTCCTCCTCTCTGTAGTGAGTTGACCAAGCAGGCCTGACCAGCTCCTGTTGCTCCTCCTCCTCCTCCTCCTCCTCCTCCTCCTCCTCCTCCTCCTCCTCCTCCTCCTCCTCCTCCTCCTCCTCCTCCTCCTCCTCCTCCTCCTCCTCCTCCTCCTCCTCCTCCCCCCTCCTCTCTGTAGTGAGTTAGTCCAGCAGGCCTGACCACCTCCTCCCTCCTCCACCTCCTCCCCCTCCTCCTCCCTCCCTCCTCCTCCTCCTCCTCCTCCTCCTCCTCCTCCTCCTCCTCCTCCTCCTCCTCCTCCTCCTCCTCCTCCTCCTCTCTGTGGTGAGTTGATCCAGCGGGCCTGACCAGCTCCTCCTCCTCCTCCGCCTCCCCCTCCTCCTCCCTCCTCCTCCTCCTCCTCCTCCTCCTCCTCCTCCTCCTCCTCCTCCTCCTCCTCCTCCTCCTCCTCCTCTCTGTGGTGAGTTGATCCAGCGGGCCTGACCAGCTCCTCCTCCCTCCTCCTCCTCCTCCTCCTCCTCCTCCTCCTCCTCCTCCTCCTCCTCCTCCTCCTCCTCCTCCTCCTCCTCCTCCTCCTCCTCCTCCTCTCTGTAGGTGACCAGCCCTCTCTGTTTCTGGTTGCTTCTTCGAGTGGCCAATTTATTGTACCAGGGTATCTGCAGGGTATTAAAGTCTTAACAAGTATTAAATTGATAATTCTCAATGTAAGGCCTTAAACGGTATTAAAAAGGTCTTAAAAAGTCTTAAATGTAACTTGTTGAAACCTGCAGATACCCCGTGTACCCTAGTCCGAGTCTGAGTCCAAGTCATCGAGGTTGAGTCCACTCCACTCTGGCAGTCAAAGAGCTGATGTACAGATAAAAAAAGGTTTACATTAAACATAAATGACGCAGCGGTCACCATTTCAAAGGGAGTCTATTTACTTTGTGACACAATAGCCAAACAAATGCACTATAGCCATCAATATCTTATGCCAAATGATTAGGGCCTATTACAAAACAAATAACGGTATTTATCAATAAGTCAGAGTCTACACGTCTCCGAGTCGATGCTTGAGTCCAAGTCCGAGTCCGGGTCATCAGTGCTCAAGTCCAAGTCGACTCACGAGTCCTACTAGTACTACAACACTGCAGTAAGCACGGTGATAAAATGGAAGAATGCTAAAAGCAACAACAAAAAAGTGTGGCGGAGCCAATAAAGACATTGTCCTATCAGGTGTCTCTCCCTCGTCAAACAAGAAAGACAATAGCCAGAATTAAGTCATGTGTGTTTTCTTTAGGCTAACAGAGACATTCATTATATATGAATGAATGACCTTTATGTATATAGCACCCTTCACAGCACGAATGCACAGGGTGCTTTACTACAGCTTAATATAAAAACACAATAAAACAAAATCAGAAATAAATTACAACAAACAAACAGCAGTTAAAAACAGTGAAACCAGATATAAAAAGTAGAATAAAAGAATTTGGATAAAATCATGAGTCACTAATTAAAACAAACCTATAGAACAGTGAGGACAAGAAAAGGCGCCTATGCATGATCAAAGGCCTGTCTGAACAAATGTGTTTTTAGTTGTTTTTTAAAAGAGTTTTCAGAGGGAGCAGTTCGCAGGTCCAGGGGGAGAGCGTTCCAGAGCCTTGGTGCTGTCACCTCGAAGGCTCGATCACCCCTTGTTTTTAGCCTGGACCTGGGGATCACCAGGAGGTGCTGATCGGCAGATCTGAGTGAGCGGGTGTTGGTGTAGGGATGGATGAGTTCCGTGATGTAGATAGGGGCCTGACCGTGAAGTGCTCTGAAAGTGAAAGTGAGGACTTTGAAGTGAATTCTATAGTGTACCGGGAGCCAGTGCAGGGATACCAAAATGGGAGTGATGTGACATGATTTTTTTGACCTTGTGAGTAGCCTGGCTGCAGCATTTTGGACCATTTGTAGTTTGTCTGTGGATGATTTGGTGAGACAGGTGAAAAGTGAGTTGCAGTAGTCAGGCCTAGAGGAAATAAAAGCATGCACGGACAGTTCTAGTTCAGAGTGAGATATGATGGTGCGCAGTTTTGCAATGTTTCTGAGGTGAACGAAGCAGGTGCGTGTGAGTGTTTTGACATGTTTGTCTAGGTTCATGGCCTGGTCGAAGACAACACCCAGGTTTCTCAGGTGGGGACGTATGTTGTCTTTAAGGGACCCCAAGTGAGTGGCCACTCTAGCTGCAGTCTTTTCAGCTGCTACGATCAGCACATATAGTATCCGTACAGTACAACAAAAAATGTACTGTACGTGTACTGTACAAATGTACAGCAACAGCAGAGTGCAATAGTAATATACAATGTACAGGTGATTAAACTGGGTGTAAAATATATAAATTAGTACTACTGAGTGTAGTGCCAATTAGGAACAATGTAGCCATACTTGGCATCATCAAACCATCGCTTTAAACATTGCGGGTAAACTAGCAGAAGTGACGGCAGCCGAGGTGGGAAAGCCAGAGTGAAGACGTTTGTTTCGACGGCTGTTTTGAATGTCGACAATTGACACTTTTTTTTTAAGTATGGCGTATATACTGCTATTTCAAGAATCAGGACACGTGGCGTGCGTTCGACTCGCGCAAAGCGGACAAACACTGTCACTCTTCACGAGCACGCCGCATTCGAAATGTCAAGATTTGACCGGATTCCGTGATGTCAGTGACAATAAACCTGATTGTGTTAGATGGATAAACGGTGTGATTCACATTTGCCGTTGATTAATTGTACTCATTTATTGTGCAGACAGACTAGTTTTCCCTTCCTCTGACCCCAATCTCCGACGTCCTTTGTAACCACCGCCGTGACTTTGAGTTCTATTTTCTCCTCTCTCTCCTTGCACTCCCGCCCGCTGCAATGTTTCTGTGAAACCTCTAAAGCCGATTTGAGTCTCCCTTTAAAACGAGAGAGAGAGAGAGAGAGAGAGAGAGAGAGAGAGAGAGAGAGAGAGACAGAGAGAGAGAGAGAGAGAGAGGGAGCGAGAAAAGGAGAAAGAGTGATAGGGAGAGGAGAAAGAAAGTGAGCGAGAGAAGGAGAAAGATAGAGAGAGAGAAAGGAGAATGAGATAGAGTGAGAGAAAGTATAAAGAGAGAGAGAAAGAAGAAGAGTGGAAGAGAGAGAGGGAGCGAGTGAGAGAGATAAATAGAGAGAGAGAGAGAGAGAGAGAGAGAGAGAGAGAGAGAAAGATAGAGAGAGAGAAAGGAGAATGAGATAGAGTGAGAGAAAGTATAAAGAGAGAGAGAAAGAAGAAGAGTGGAAGAGAGAGAGGGAGCGAGTGAGAGAGAGAGAGAGAGAGAGAGAGAGAGAGAGAGAGAGAGAGAGAGAGAGAGAGAGAGAGAGAGAGAGAGAGAGAGAGAGAGAGAGAGAAAAAAAAAATAAAGATAACAAAAACTGACAATGAAAAAAGTGAAAAGCTTTATTCTCCTCCTGGAGGAGCCCGCTGCCGGATTGGCTTTATTTTTTGTCTTATTCCCGCAGTCTTTTAAAAACGACCGTGTCTAATTGCGATGGCATTTTTAATTAAAAGTCAAGGATATGTGGTTGTTTGTAAGGGGAGAGACTAATCTGTTTCTGTCCCCACCACCTCCTTCCCAAACCGCCGACTATATCTGCCATCTATCTGGCTAATGAGAAAGCTGTGTGCAGCCGCCGGGAGGACGACCTGTTGCTGCGTCGTGCCCTTCTCTCTCTCTCTCTAAGTACAGTTCTGACAATCTGTGATTAGCGGACGGGGGGGGGGGGGGGGGGGGCTAGAGGGGCCGCGCACTGCCACGCCGCGGCTCCGAGACCTCGCGGATTCCTGGCGATAAAAGGCGAGCGTGCCGCTGATCCCCGCTGTCAGCTAGTGAGGTCATTTAGGTGCGCACTGTAAGAATAAAAAGCTGCAAGAAAACGGTAAATGTCTGGCATCAACGGGTGCCAAATACTTACTGTCAACTTACAGTAATATCAAATACATTTACAGATTACAACCTTTTTTTAACGGTTAATATTTTGATAAAAGGTCTTTTAGTGTATTTTTTATGGCATTTAGATTAGATTAGATTCACGTTATTGTCATTACAGACAGTACAAGAGATTGTGTACGTCCAACCAGGATGTGACAATCAACAGTCATTTGCAATATAAAACACATAAATAAAAACTGTACAGTAAAGTGCAATGGTTAGCACAATGTGAAATGGTGAAAAATGTACAATACAAAATACAATACAAAATATAATAAAAAATAATCATTAAAATAAAGTCTACATAAGCTATGGGCTATATACACACAGGTATACAGTGAGGTGCAGTGGGCTAAGTAGAGTTTTGATTCAGAAGTCTGACAGCTGAGGGGAAGAAACTATTCGTGGTCCTGTTGGTTCTGCCTGGGAGGCTGCGGTAGCGTGTGCCCCAGAGAGAGGACCCCGCAGGCGGGTAGCGTGCCCCAGAGAGATTACCCTGCAGGCGGGTGAACAGTCCATGGTTGGGGTGAGAAGAGTCTTTGATGATATTCCGTGCTCTCTGTGAGCACCGCTTCATCTTTTACTCTTAAAGTAGAAAAACAAAAGTAATATGTAAAATAATACAGTGAATTTCCAGTGATTTTTTATTTTATTTTTTACAGTGTAGGGCTAGTGCATATATATATTTAACAGTTTACACAGCATGGTGCATCGATCAGGACATGAAGGAAGGTGAGGAGATGTATATTTCCTTTGTGGAATTCTTGTCCATCTGGGTTTATTCTTCAGTTGTCATCACATTTAGTTTTATATCATTGACTTCTAACAATCTGAATGTTACAGGATGGATCCCACATAAATGAAATAACTATTCGCGTTAACTCATTGTCTGCCGGGAATTAGACGGGGCCCCGCACTAGCACTGCCACGCTTTAAAAGATAGGAGTTTGTAGAGCTATAACTATATTCTATATTATAGCTATGGATACAATACTATGGCCCATTTGACATCACCTATCTATCGTTCAATATGTGAACATACGTTTTCATGTTATACCGAATATAAGTATCGTTATAGCGTGGTCTGGGGTAATTCCCAAAATGCTGAGTTATAGCCGTATATGTCAATTCCACTATAGACGTTGTCGTTTCTTGCCTGTACACGCTATTATTCCGAAATCAAATCTATATCATAGGTATTATGTTTTATCATGAATGCATGAAAGGGGGGGGGGGGGTCGTTTAGGATTATTTGATTGTCAGTAACGGCATTCGTATTGAACACTAAAACCGCTTATCAGCCCGATCGGTATAAAAGCATTGCAGGATCAAGCTAAAATGTACATCAAATTGCCCTTACCTGTGATCGGGAGTATTCCAAAAATAATATTCCAATTGTTTGATCGCCATCTGGTGTATCCCATGTCCATTTGGTCCACGGCATTATCCACCACAACATATGGATCAGGGATATTTGACACGCTTCAATGGAACCGGGCGAACCGTTCGCCTTGCCCGACAAGGAAAAATGAAACCCGAGACATTTGACCATCCCACAGGCCAAGATACAAGGGTACAAAGGGTGCTCGATATTATCGCCGGTATTGCACTTTGTCATTCTCAGGATGATTCCCCATGTTAACCCCGAGTCCGTGTGCCTGTAATGAATCGAAATATTGAATAAAAGAAATTACGATCAAATAACGAGTGTACTTGTTTGATTGATTGAATTTATTTGACAATCAAAATTACATACAATACCGGTACACACATGTACAGCCATCACATATAATCTAAAATCGTCAAGGATTAAAACACAATAAAACCTTACGGTTTATTTCCATTGTGGTCCTCACAATGGACAATGGACAAGATGACTAGTATCCACCATGCACAAATAAGACATATAAATACAATACAAAATAAATGCAATAACACAAACAAACACAAAGTCTTTCAACGATTGGCACCCAATAATGAGTAAACGCGGCGTTGGCGGGGAATGAGTTAACGTTCAATTTCAAACTAGTCAACTATCGGACTGAACTTCAACTCTTGTACTCGTACTATCTTTACACTCGCGAGCCACACACAATAAGACAACCGGCGTCTTAAAGGGAGAGTCCCCTAAATCTCCCAGCCTTTTTTACACCCACGCTATAATTAATATAATAATATATTATTATAATAATATTTTTATAATATAATATCATATTAATCCCCTTATCAGGTGGGGGCCCACATGTGGGCCCTCTTGAGGACGATTTGCCCACCTAGTGGCTCGGTGTGTTAGGATTGGGGGTGCTGTGAGGGTGAGGACGCAATTGCAGACCGGGAAGAGAGGAGGCTGAGACGGCAGGATACGTGGAAATATATAAAGACTTTACTGGGACGACGAAACGATACAAAATGGAACATACAAAGGCTCAGCCGAGCTGGCTCGAATACAAAACAACACTGAAGGACACGGGAAAACAAAGATGAACGAAAGCGGAATACATGAACTACTTACAACACTAAGAACATGAAACAAGGTACGGAGAGGCACGACGGGCAAGGGAACACGGAGGAGTGAGGGTACAAGGAGGGTACAGGGTACAAGGAGACAATGACGCCACGAGGAAGTGATGACAAACCCACACTTAAGTACCAACACTAATGAACAACGATCAACACCTGGCAGGGCCAGGCCAAAACACAGAATCAATAACACAACCTAGACACAAAAAGCAATGAATCCATAAACACAACTAGACACAAAAAGCAATGACACACACAACAACCAGACAGGGAGACGACATCACACAAAGACAGGGATGGCCCAAGATAATAAATAATTAGAAACTAAGTCTATTATTTTGAACCAACACAAGATGGCCGCTTGCACCATCAGGCTAGTCTGGCCACTAGAGGGAGGTAGGGGACCAATGTCAGGAGGTAGGGGACCAGGTAGCGTTAATATTTTAGGCAACCAACTTGCGTCTAGCCACGCCCCCGCAGCGACGCAGCAGCGGCAGAGCAGAGCGGCCGTAATTCCCCCTCTTTTAACATCGACGGTTAGCTCAACTGGTTCGCCGCCTTGCTGTGGCTCCTGCGGTGCGTTGGTGACAAGTTCGAATCCCTTCAATCTTTTTTAAATTTTTTTTAACATGCATTGTTTCGCCGGTTAAGTTTAGGCATTGTTTCGGAGTTGGTTAAGGTTAGTGTAACTGAGGGGTACAATTCCCTGACTGTATTACTAGATATGATACTTACTACCACTACCTTTGTACTTAATATTCGGCCACCCAGTACTCTGCATAAATATATTATGATGAACACTGTCACGTAGATGAAACGGATCCAACACAAATGTACGAATTAGAAATAGGTCTTTATTTCTACACAGCGATGGTGTGTAGAGCAAGCACTTAATCAAATCAATCACATTTATGAATGGGAATTAGTATGCACTTTTATGGCAAGAGTATTCGTCGGTATATCAATAGAGAATGTCCAATCTCTGAAGGCGCAGGTGGTACATATACGACCTGGAATAGTTTAAGGAATAACAGCAATGATACTTTAATGATTATAGACTGGATACACTAGGGGGGGTTAATCCGGTCGCTTGTAAGCCGACAGGAGTAGGAAGGGGGGGGGGGGTAGAGTCCGGCTGCCTCATCCGGCCAAGGGTATCCCAGGTGAACCCACTGTAGTGCCGTTCATTGCGCCGGCGATCCTTGGACCACAGATGAAAGCAAGTGGACTCTTTGTGGGCCGGCGTCCTCCGGTCCACGGAGGAGAGACGTGAAGCGACCTCGTCTTGCAGAGCGTCTCCTCACCTTGCGTCCTCTCCAGGGGGGGGGGTTCCAACACACGGCAGTGTCGGGGGTCTTTATCCATGGAATAATCAACGTATACAAAGCATAATCCGTGCCGGGGAAGGCGGGCTGTCGTCGGTAGAATAATCCGGTATACAGGTCCACTCGCTCGTCGGCTCTGGGGCTCCTCGGGTGCAGCTTCACGTGGGGTCAACCACCCTGGATAAGCAGCCAGTTCTCTGCCCGAAACGATGGGGTACTGACTACGGTAGTATTCTCACCGCACGAAGCACTATATATTAACAGACTATTATTAGCTTAATAGACTACGTCCAACTCGACGATATAGTGCCAAATATGACTATTCAAATATTAATATACACGATGTCTCAATACCGATGGTAAGCCGAACTTGGCCTTACTCCCACACGTGGCGTCGCGGGGAGGCTTTACGTCTGTGACTCTATTGGAGGGTAAGAAACTGGACTGAAAAGGAAGTCCTACTTTAGTAGCGCAGTATATATACGCACTATGAACAAATAGTCCCATTAGTGGTGCGGTAGCCAGATTCCTACGCGGAACTAGGACTTGTTCGTACATGTTGAGCGGTACGTTTGAACTGGGTCTGGGGGGTATGGCAGCCTGGCACCAAGGTCTCGACCAATAGTAGAATGGAGACTATTATGGGATGTTCAGTAGGCTAGAATGGATATTCAATGCATATTGTACAAGGAATATACAAGGGATATCAAGGAATATTAGAGAATATACAAATACAATTAAATATATATATATAAATAAATATATATATTCGGTTTAATCTGGCCCTTCACAACAGCCACCCCCTGATTAGTCCCAGACCTAATCAGTTAAGCAGAGACAGATTAATCGCGTTGTCTATTTACACATAAGGGTTTGCTGTAGGGGTCAGTCAACTTCACAAAGTCATATGGTTATAGGGTCATGGTCATCATCGATTGTGTCTGGGAGTCGGGGCAGTTCTATGAGCCTCGCCACGGGACGGGTGTAAGTGCGACCCTGGACAAGCACTTCAGCTGCTCGGACCTTGCCGTCGGCACCGGTGATCACTTTGCTTACGCGGCCGGCCGGCCACATAGCTCTGGGCAGTGATTGATCAATAATCATGACGACTGTTCCTTCTGTCAAATTGTCTCTCTCCTTTACCCACTTCTGGCGGGTCTGTAGAGACGGTAGGTAGTGCAGTAGGAAACTGCTCCAAAACTTGTCGGCTAATACTTGGCTGTACCTCCACATTCGTCTGCCGTTCGCTTCTTCAGGCCGGTACATTGTCTGGGGTAATGCAGGATCTAGCCGCCCCATCAGGAGTGTGTTGGGGGTAACTGGGTCGATATCCGCCACATCACTGGAGACATATCCGAGGGGCTTCGAGTTAGGTACTCCCTCAATCTCCGTGAGGACTGTCATTAGGACTTCTTCCGCCACAGTCTGGGCCCCAAGTACTGCGTACAGGGCTGTCTTTATGGAGCGCACTTCTCGTTCCCAAGTGCCACCGAAGTGGGGTGCGTTTGGGGGGTTGAATTGGAAATCAACCTGTGCTGGAGCGAGGTGGGTCTTAAGTTCTGGGCCCATAGCTTGGACGCTCTCTCTCAGCTCTCTTTCGCCGCCTTTGAAGTTTGTCCCATGATCGGACAATAGGGTAGACGGTCTTCCTTTCCGTGATGTGAATCTACGGAAGGCCATAAGGAATGAGTCTGTGCTCATGGTCGGGAGAAGCTCGATGTGTATCGCTCTGGTGGTCATGCATTTGAATACAATACCCCACCGCTTCTCGGTTCCTCTTCCTTTCTTTATGTGCAGCGGGCCAAAGCAGTCCATACCCGTTGAGTGGAATGGCTTGTCACCGATTCGGAGGCGACATGGAGGAAGGTCAGCCATCCTTGGTATGCTGGGCTGCGCGCGCCACTTGCGGCAGTCTAGACATGTTCGCTGGAAGCGTCGTACCGCCTCTCTTCCTTGTAGGATCCAGTAACGACGTCTGATTTCCGCGAAGACTCTTTCTGCTCCTGCGTGATGTACATCCTCATCGTATTTCTTTATAATCAGCTCTGTGACCTTGTGTCGGCTGTTCAATACGATCGGGTATTTAATGTCATCCGGTAGATTGGGGGCTCTGCGTAGGCGACCACCCACTCTGATGAGGGTATGAGCGTCGCTCTCGGGGGCCAGATGAATTAATCTGCTGTCGGATGGGACGGGCTTTCCTCCCTGTAGACAGGCCAATTCATCGGGGAACGAGTCTCTCTGGGCTCGCTGCAGTAGAAGCAATTCTGCTTCCTCGTAGTTAGCTGCTGACATATCAGCGGGGGACTTGCACTCCGGGTGGTACCGCAGGAATGTTCTTTGTTGTGCACTCTCTATGGACGTGCAATCGTCTATGTTAGGGTCGGTGGAGGCTACGGTGCTCAATCCACAGAACACAGACTTCTTATTTTCCACCTCCTCTGGACTTGCTTCCCTCGGGATAGGCATGGGCCACTGTCCTTCCGGGAGTCTTAGGAATGCGGGGCCGTCACTGTAAGCATTGTGACGGGTGAGGTCATCTAGGGGCATTCCCCGGGTGATGACGTCAGCTGGGTTCTGTTTTGTATCAACGTAGCGCCACTCTGTTTCTCCGGTTAACTCTTCGGTTAAGTCTTGAATCTCGGTGACTCTGACTCCCACGAAGACTTTGTACTTGCATGAGTCCGATTTGATCCAGGCGAGTACTGTCGTGGAATCTGACCACAGGATTGTTCTAGACACCGGTATGGTGAGCTCACGTTGGATGAGCGTGGCTAGGTGCGCTCCGGCTAGGGCTGCGCAGAGCTCTAGACGTGGGATAGATTGTTGCTTGCGTGGGGCTATTCTCGAGCGGGCGAGGACAAATGCTGTGTAGATCTCTCCCCCCCTTTCTTGGGCCCGCAAGTAGGCTACTGATCCGTATGCGACCTCTGAGGCGTCACTGAAGACGTGTAAGTCCATTTTACATGTCTCTGGCCTCACCGTGGGTGGGAAGTAGCTTCGGCGCATATTAACGCCTGGGAGTGAGTGGAGCTCCATCTCCCACTCTCTCCAGGTGGATGCAAGATGTGCGGGAATGGGGTCGTCCCAGCCCTGGTCCTTGTCCCACAATGCTCGTACAATCATTTTTGCCCTGGTGGTGTACGGTAGAATACATCCCAGCGGGTCATATTGTCGGGCGAGTGTTGTGTACACACTCCGTCTGGTGGTCGGCGCCGCCGCCGGCCTTCCCTGCTCCGTAGTCAGGGGCTTGTGTCTGTAGTGAAGCGAATCTGTTTTGAATCGCCACACCAATCCCAGGGTCATCTCCTGGGCTTCTCCCGGGATTGTAGCCATCCAGGTCTCGCTGCTGGCTGCCTTGTCCTCGGAGGAGAGGCTGCGCAGTACTTGCGGATCGCTGCTGGCCCACTGCCTGAGATCAAAGCCGCCTTTGATCAATGAGGCGCGGAGTTTAATCAGGAGAGCCTCGGCTTCTTCCTGGGTTGAAAGGCTTTGTAGACAGTTGTCTACGTAGAAGCTGTTCTTTACGCTGTGTCGGACCTCTTCGTCCGCTGCTGGGTCCTCTGCTACATGTTTCTGTAGTGCAAATGTAGCACAGCAGGGGCTGCACGTCGTTCCGAAGGGGAGGACTTCCCATTGGTAGATGGCTGGGTGCTCATCTCCTGGCTTCTCTCTCCATAGGAACCGTAACAGGGGCTTGTCCTCCTCTACTAATCTCACCTGCAGGAACATTCCTTTAATGTCCCCGCTGATGGCCACCTTTTCCTGGCGGAAGCGGAGTAGAACGCCGAGTAGGGAGGGGCCGAGTGTGGGACCGGGCAGTAACTCTTTATTCAGATTTTGGGATCCGATCTGGTAGCTGCAGTTAAATACTATGCGGTCTTTACCGTTGTGATGGACCTTGTGGTGAGGCACGTACCACGATTCAGTGGTCTGGTCAGCCTCTTTAATGTCCATCTTTGTGACGTGTCCCGCTGTGATGAGCTTCTCAATCTCAGCGCGGTATACACTCTCTTGGGCGGGGTTCTTGGCTAAGCGCCGCTCCGTGTTCAGCAGGTACCGTTCTGTGGCGTCTGTCTTGGCGTGGAAAGTAGGCATTCCTTCTCGCCGCAGGAGTGGCGTGGCGTATCTCAACACGCCGTTGACCGGGACTCTCTTGGTCCCTGTCTCGAGGAGGTGAATGGCGTAAATGTCATCTTTAGAGCGAATGTCTTTCCTTCCGTTCTTAAAGGGCATTTGTTCCAAGGTCCATAGCCGATCTACGTGTTGCAGGAGTGCGGTTTCTCCCTCTGTGACTCGGGAGTGGAGACATCTAGTGGCTGTACTTCGGTTGAGAGATTTGGCGAGCGGGCCTTGGAGAGTCCATCCCAAACGGGTCTCGACTGCTGCAGGACAGCCTCGGGGTCCGGTATGAACCCGGTCTATCGGGACAATGAGGTCTGCATGGTCGGAGCCTATCAACAGGGTCGGCATAGCATTGTCTATGAGCGGGATCGGTAACTTGCGCAGATGTGCATATTTCTCCATCAGCTTGGCGACGGGGTATGTGTACCGCGACAGTCCTATTTCTTGGCTGGTGAAAGCGTCTGTAATCTGGTACCGTCGCTCAGGCTGGCCGCTTGCTGCGATAGAGAATGAGACATTCTCGCCCTTTATCGTCTTCAAATCTCGTCTTATTGTCCGAATTGTCATTTGGGTTTCGCTTCCCCGCAGCCCTAGCTGGGCCGCAGCGGAGGCGAGCAGCAGGGTCTTCTCTGACCCGTCATCGAGGACGGCGTAAGTGTCCAGGACTTTATTCTGGTAGCTTAGTGTCACACGCACTACTTTTAGGAGTACTCGGGCTCCACTGCTGCTGGCGGGATCGATGTACATGACGCTCGCTTTGCTGCTGGATGGTGCGGGTGAAGGGCGCCGTCTGTTACTGTCGTGAAGTATGTCCAGATGGGCTCCATCGCACTTGGTGCACCTTTTCTTTAAGCGGCATTCGGCTGCCATGTGTGAGCGCGCACAGCGAAAACAGCGCTTGTTGGACTTTATCCATTGACTTGCTTCCTCCGCGTTCAGCTTGGGGAAGGAGTCACATTGCGCTAGCCAGTGTTCTTTCTCACAGTAGGGGCACACTATCTTCCACTTCTCCGTTCTGGAGGGGGTACTGTGGCTCCTGCTGCTCGGTACTGACTCCGATTGGTGCATCACAGTCACCGATCTTCTTCCATCATTTAGTCGTCTGGTTCCTTCTCTGGAGCCAGGGGTGCTCCGTCCGAATGTATCTAGCCGTAGGCTGCTGACTTCTCTCGCCAGGAAGTCTGCTAGATCGAGGAGGTTCGGTTCGGGGCCATTCGGGTCTCGGTGGTCTCTCTGTCGCCTAAAACGCTCCTGTCGAGCGGGCGGCAGCTTCTCCAAGATCCTTTCCACATTTGAGTTGGCGTAAAGTTCATGCCTCCCCTTCTCTCTCTGCGCTCCCAACATCCCTACCAGGGACTGCACTCTGATGGACAGGTCGTCCAGTGCTCGATTGTCTATTGCTGGGGGTAAGCGGTCGATGTGTCGGATCTCCTGGATCACGTAATCCCATATGCGCCCATACCTCTGGTCCAATGCTACCAGCGCTGCTGTGTATGGGGTGGTGGAAGTCGCGTAGGCGAGCGCTATATTATGTGCGCGGGGTACCTTTAAGTGCTTCAGTAGGATGGCGTATTTATGGCGTTCATCCAATACATCCACCAACATGGTCTCCAGACACATGACACATGCGGAGTTCTGTATACTGGGCCCGGTTCTCTTGGGTGAAGTCGGGTACCATAGGCGTGCCAATGTATGACGCTGACTGTGGATACATCGGCGAGCGTTAGGGGAGAGGCCTCCTAGGCGAGTCTCCTCCCGCTCCTTGGTATGGGCTGGTACCGGCAGTGTACCATGGCCCGCTTGTCCAGGTGCTGTTCCTCGGTGCGGGTCGTGCGTCGTGCTCACCCGTGTATAGAGTCGGGGGTCTGTAGCGCAGCTCCGCGGGAGTATAGCCTGGGCTGTACCGGACCTCCTGGTCCGGTAGAGTACTGTGCTGTCGTCGGGCGTGGTTCTCCTCCTCTTCCTCTTCGTCTTCAGTTAGGTCATCCAGTGCTTGTAGTCTCTGGTTTAGCCTCTCCACAGGATATGCTGCTCCTTCCCGGTTGCTAGGTCTCGCTTGGACCGGTGGGGGGAGGTGGTCTGTGGGGGGTATAGACCTCGTCTGTTGGTCAAGTTCAGGGTTGTTTACTCGGCTAGGGGATGCCGCCCTGGAGGTGTGTCTAGACGAGTTCCTGGAGCCTCTGGCGGAGGGAGAGGGTGTTGTCCGTCTGATCAGCTGTTCTATTAGTTGCGCTTGCTGTCTGTCGCGCTCTGCGTCCCGTAGAGCACCAGCAGCTGCTCGCTGGCTGTCTGCTCGGTCTCGGGCCACATTCTCTTCTCTCTGAATGCGTCTTATTTCTAGACGTATATGCTCTTCTTCGCTCCGCTGCTGGATCTGCAGTCGGTCGCGTTCAGCAGCGGCGTTCAGGCTGATGAGGAAGGCCTGCTGTAGGGTCCTCTCTGCCTCGCTGGGGGAAGGCGGTTGTATAGGGGAGCCTTCCCTCGGGGTACTCCTTGCGGAGCCTTGGAGCTCTATCTCCACGGTGCTCTCCCCGTCTTCTTCCGTGCCGAGTTCTGTCTCGGTAGCGTTGTATTCCTCCCGGGACTCATCGGGGACTACTTCTTCAGTACTGGCGGGGTGTGAAGTCATGTCTGGTTCCCACTGGTCCCCACCGTGAACTTGGTCAGTTACATTAGAACCCGTAGGGGCCTCTATGGTCGGGGTAGTCTGGGCGTTGGGGTTAGACATACTTTTACTTTCTAGTTTTACCGCGTTTACTGTTAGTAGAAGACTAGGTTGTTGACTGACAGCGTAAGCCTCTAAGTACTGAGGGAGCCGTCGTTCGCGCTGCGGGCGTTGGTTAGGAGGATCGTTTCGTGGAGTGTTCATCATAGGCCATTTCAATATTAATAACACTATATTAATATTACACTAATTACCCTCCGGCTCGAAGGACCAATTGTAACTGAGGGGTACAATTCCCTGACTGTATTACTAGATATGATACTTACTACCACTACCTTTGTACTTAATATTCGGCCACCCAGTACTCGGCATAAATATATTATGATGAACACTGTCACGTAGATGAAACGGATCCAACACAAATGTACGAATTAGAAATAGGTCTTTATTTCTACACAGCGATGGTGTGTAGAGCAAGCACTTAATCAAATCAATCACATTTATGAATGGGAATTAGTATGCACTTTTATGGCAAGAGTATTCGTCGGTATATCAATAGAGAATGTCCAATCTCTGAAGGCGCAGGTGGTACATATACGACCTGGAATAGTTTAAGGAATAACAGCAATGATACTTTAATGATTATAGACTGGATACACTAGGGGGGGGTAATCCGGTCGCTTGTAAGCCGACAGGAGTAGGAAGGGGGGGGGGGGTAGAGTCCGGCTGCCTCATCCGGCCAAGGGTATCCCAGGTGAACCCACTGTAGTGCCGTTCAATGCGCCGGCGATCCTTGGACCACAGATGAAAGCAAGTGGACTCTTTGTGGGCCGGCGTCCTCCGGTCCACGGAGGAGAGACGTGAAGCGACCTCGTCTTGCAGAGCGTCTCCTCACCTTGCGTCCTCTCCAGGGGGGGGGGTTCCAACACACGGCAGTGTCGGGGGTCTTTATCCATGGAATAATCAACGTATACAAAGCATAATCCGTGCCGGGGAAGGCGGGCTGTCGTCGGTAGAATAATCCGGTATACAGGTCCACTCGCTCGTCGGCTCTGGGGCTCCTCGGGTGCAGCTTCACGTGGGGTCAACCACCCTGGATAAGCAGCCAGTTCTCTGCCCGAAACGATGGGGTACTGACTACGGTAGTATTCTCACCGCACGAAGCACTATATATTAACAGACTATTATTAGCTTAATAGACTACGTCCAACTCGACGATATAGTGCCAAATATGACTATTCAAATATTAATATACACGATGTCTCAATACCGATGGTAAGCCGAACTTGGCCTTACTCCCACACGTGGCGTCGCGGGGAGGCTTTACGTCTGTGACTCTATTTGAGGGTAAGAAACTGGACTGAAAAGGAAGTCCTACTTTAGTAGCGCAGTATATATACGCACTATGAACAAATAGTCCCATTAGGTAGCCAGATTCCTACGCGGAACTAGGACTTGTTCGTACATGTTGAGCGGTACGTTTGAACTGGGTCTGGGGGGTATGGCAGCCTGGCACCAAGGTCTCGACCAATAGTAGAATGGAGACTATTATGGGATGTTCAGTAGGCTAGAATGGATATTCAATGCATATTGTACAAGGAATATACAAGGGATATCAAGGAATATTAGAGAATATACAAATACAATTAAATATATATATATAAATAAATATATATATTCGGTTTAATCTGGCCCTTCACAACAGTTAGGGTTAAGGTTAGGCATTGTTTTGGAGTTGGTTAAGGTTAGAAGGGTTAAGTTTAGGCGCTGTTTCGGAGTTGGTTAAGGTTAGAGTTTGTCTTAGAGCGTGGCAATATTCTTTCGGAGTTGGTTAAGGTTATGGTTAAGTTTAGGCATTGTTTCGGAGTTGGTTAAGGTTAGGGTTAAGGTTAGGCATTGTTTCGGAGTTGGTTAAGGTTAGGGTTAAGGTTAGGCATTGTTTCGGAGTTGGTTAAGGTTAGAAGGGTTAAGTTTAGGCGCTGTTTCGGAGTTGGTTAAGGTTAGAGTTTGTCGCAGAGAATGGCAATAGAATGCAGCCTATTTCCGCACTGTCGCTCTCTCGCGCTGCCCCGGTCACATGGGCGTAGTGGCCAATTAGAGAAACGCTGAACACAAGTTGGTTGCCTAAAATATTCACGCGACCAGGTAGGCGACCATTGTCAGGAGGGAGGAAATGTTCACTGTCATTCTCATGACCGGCCCACCAAGGGTCGGCCCTGGGGACGTTACATCGGTGCATATTTTTTAATACAAATATATATCGAATTAAAGCCCCATTTGTTGCCTGTCGATAGCCCTTTCAGGTGGTTCAGCGGTTCTCGAGTTACATGCCGATATGTGAGGCTTGCGCGAAGTACACGGTATTGCTCAAATACTACTCCGGACTCTTGGGGCTCTACAGTTCCGTCAATCATTTGGCGATCTCAAAGATTATTGGACAGGGTTATAGTAAATGAGTGTGGCTTTCCAATGATACCCCACCCGGGGATGTACGAATCAGGGATCTAGGTGAAAAGTCACGAGCAAAAACAGGAAGAGAAAAAACGCTGAATTAATTGAAGTCTATGAGAAAACTGAGCTTTTCTTTTGTACACAGTTTATCAAAATCACTCCTAATCACTCATTTCTGAACAAAAATTTGGACATGTACTACATAAGACTTCAGGCTATGGATCTCGCATGTTTTTTAAGCCTCCAGCCATTCTGGGGACATACTCTACTAACTACTACAGAAAAACGTGAGTAACAAGTTTTTCTATAACTCAAGTTCAGACCTCTGTTACTCTATTTCATTAGCACTAAAGGTGAGTTTTACTTATTGTATCAGAAACTACAGAATGTCATCTTTCAAAAGAGACCAGGCTCATGCATCTGGTATATAAGTATAAAGTATAGTATTTTGGTTTGCAAAAAAAGTATGCAGTCCTCAAAAACAAAAACTAAAATGGCCAATTTTGGGGGCACCTATTATTAGTAGTCATATTATTATATTATATTATTATTACATTGTTGTATTGTATTATTACATTATTATTATTATTATTATTATTATTATTATTATTATTATTATTATTATTATTATTATTATTATTATTATTATTATTATTATTATTATTATTATTATTATTATTATTATTATTATTATTATTATTATTATTATTATTATTATTATTATTATTATTATTATTATTATTATTATTATTATTATTATTATTATTATTATTATTATTATTATTATTATTATTATTATTATTATTATTATTATTATTATTATTATTATTATTATTATTATTATTATTATTATTATTATTATTATATATTATTGATATATTATTATCGTGATATTATTATGAACATTGTTGTGAACTGAATATCTAGCGTGTATCATAGCGCGTTGGTTCGTCGAGTGCGAGACTCGCAGGGGGGGGGGGGGGGGGGGGGGGGGGGTTCACGGTTCGGTGCGAACTCTGCAGCAGGTGTGAGGCTGAACATGTTTTTATATCTGAATGATTTGTGTCCGGCGGCTCGATACGGCTCTGAAGTGAAATGGCCTCGCTACAGTACGGCACATGGAGCTTGGAAAGAAGATGAAAACTACCTAACCTGAATCCTCAGATGTTTTCAAAGTCTGTGGCCAATCGTCCCCATTTTCTATTCGATTGTCCCTCCTGAAGCTGACCATCTGTCTTTGATCCTCCGTGCTAGGGATGCGCACAGCAGTTATTTAGTTTATTTTCCTCTTTTCCTTACAGTAAAGGAACAAGATACAGAAAATCTTCTGTGAGAGAGCGGGACTCCAAATATTATAACCATAGAGGGAAACTCAAATTGGAACAGCAATCTTCAAGAACAACCAGGAAGGCTATGTGTATTTCTCTGTGTGGAGTTACTGTACCTTGTGGAATGATCTGGAGGAGGAGACCAAATCTAGTCAATCTATAAGTATATTAAAGAGGACGTTTAAAAAGATGGTGTTCGCAAAGTATACCAGGGACGAAGTCCAACTTATTGTATGAGAACGATTTGAGCGGAAGGGTGACATGAGAGTATAGTCTAATGTGTGTGTGTGTGTGCGTGTGTGTGTGTGTGTGTGTGTGTGTGTGTGTGTGTGTGTGTGTGTGTGTGTGTGTGTGTGTGTGTGTGTGTGTGTGTGTGTGTGTGTGTGTGTGTGTGTGTGTGTGTGTGCGTGTGCGTGTGCGTGTGTATGTGCGTGTGTGTGTGTGTGATTGTGTTGTGTGTGGTTGAAGTATTTGCAAATTGTATTGTATCATAGTTGTGTATTGTAAATCGTGTTGTATTGTACTTGCTGAAGAACTGTATATGTAATTTTGCAATAAGTTATTTGATGGGGGATGGAAACGGATAAGCTTTGCTTTTCCTTTTCAAACAGTGTACAGTTTCTGGCTGTTTTTTTTGGGGGGGGGGTCCTCTTTTCCTCTTTCATTTATTTTTTCAAATGTTGTTTTGCCGGAGATTGGAAAATGTAGCCAAACTAACACTGTGGTTTGAAATAAAACTATTGAATCTTGAACACGCCAACTTTTTGGGAAATTCGCTTATTTGCCATCTACCCTGGAGGTAGACAAGCAGATACTATACCCTTTTTTTTTGTATCCACTTTTTCTCCTATTTCTCTATTTTTCTCCCATCCCAATTTCGTGATTCCAATTCTTCCCTCCCCTGTCTTGAACGTTGCTCACATATGCCTCCCACTGGTCGGCTGTAGTGAGGATAGAAGCCTTGCATCACGTGTCCCCTCGGGTACACGAGGAGGCAGCCTGTCGCATCTTTTCACCAGACAGCTCAAACTGTCAGTGGCGAGGAGTAACGCGTGGGAGGCTCACGCTGCCCCCGATACTTCCTGTTTCTGCTGTACAGGCGTCACCCAACTGACCTGTAGGAGTCACTGTCCACAATGTCCAATCCCCACCCACCGGCTTTCCCACCCTCTAACACTGCCAATTGTGTTAGTATGACAGCCGGCCAAGCTGGTAGCAACGCAGAGAGCTGGGCTCGATACCAGCATCTCCTGCGTTAGTGGCGAGTGCCTTGCCCACTGCGCCACTCAGCCGCCCTGATACTATACCCTTTTCTTCTCTGTGCATGCATTAGGCTTAGGGAACAGCCGCACGTTAGCCTAGCTTAGCGTCATTCACTGGAAGTAAATGGTAAATGGCTGCATTTATATAGCGCTTTTGTCCAAAGCCCTTTACAATTTGTTCCTCACATTTGACCCATTCACACACATTCACACACCCACGGCAGAGGCGACCATACAAGGTGCCAACCTGCTCATCAGGAGCAATTAGGGTCAAGTGTCTTGCTCAAGGACACTTCGACACGCTGCGCGGGAGGAGCGGGAATCGAACTGGGAACCTCTGGCTTACCAGACGACCTCCCGAGCCACTGTCGCCCCCAAGTACTGTAGGTGTGCCAGTGTAGCCGAGTTCCCAACAGTCACGAAATACACTCCAAATACAACTCCAAATCTTTCCTGTAAACATGTATTTACCACGTGGAGAAATACAAAAAATAATTAGACATTTTCGTTTTCTAAGCAGTTATACTGTATACTGTGAATTTATTTTTGCCGAGCCACTGCTGCCTGGGCGCAGTGATTTCATCACCTCAAAAGCCCTGTTGCTTTTTGAAAAATGGGGGCTTTTGAGGTCATGAAATCTCTCACTCACTATCTCCCTCTCCCTCTCCCCCCCCCTCTCTCTCTCTCTCCCTCCCTCACCCCCCTCTCTTTCTCTCTCGCTCCCTCTCTCAACACAACAAATCCAGGGTATCTGCAGGTTTCAACAAGTTCAATTTAAGACTTTCTAAGGCCGTTTTAATACCACTTAGAGAAAAATTGTATACCAATTTCACGACCATAGTAGCAAAAAACAAACAAACACATAGACACTGAACTGGCGGCTGCACTTGAACTGCAATTTAAATTATTGCACGTTCCATACAAACTCTCGCCAGACACCAAGCTCCTGGTAGCAAGAAACGACTGAACGACTTGAATACAAAAACATTTGATATATTTTATATCTCCTGACAGCCAGGCTGCCCCCCCCCCCCCAAATGCAATACCTGTGCAAATGAAAATACCTTTTAATACCTTTTGAGGCCTTGAATTGAGAATTATGAATTTTCGAATACCTCACAGATACCCTTCAGTATCTAATCTTACCAGACGTACAATGCTACACACACATCGGTCATGCTTGCTAACGCATAGTGTTAGTTAACTACAAAGATAGTCATTGTTTTTTTTTTTACATTTCACCAGTCTTGCCTACTTCACACAGTTTACAGTAGGCTAACGTTACTTCACGCAGTTTACAGTAGGCTAACGTTACTTCACGCAGTTTACTGTAGGCTAACGTTACTTCACGCAGTTTACTGTAGGCTAACGTTACTTCACGCAGTTTACTGTAGGCTAACGTTACTTCACGCAGTTTACAGTAGGCTAACGTTACTGTTCACACAGTTTACAGTAGGCTAACGTTACTTCATGCAGTTTACTGTAGGCGAACGTTACTTCACGCAGTTTACAGTAGGCTAACGTTACTTCACGCAGTTTACTGTAGGCTAACGTTACTTCACGCAGTTTACAGTAGGCTAACGTTACTTCACGCCGTTTACTGTAGGCTAACGTTACTTCACGCAGTTTACAGTAGGCTAACGTTACTTCACGCAGTTTACAGTAGGCTAACGTTACGTCACACAGTTTACAGTAGGCTAACGTTACTTCACACAGTTTACAGTAGAATACCGTTACTTCACGCAGTTTACAGTAGGCTAACGTTACGTCACACAGTTTACAGTAGGCTAACGTTACTTCACACAGTTTACAGCAGGCTAACGTTACTTCACACAGTTTACTGTAGGCTAACGTTACTTCACACAGTTTACAGTAGGCTAACGTTACTTCACACAGTTTACAGTAGGCTAACGTTACTTCACACAGTTTACAGTAGGCTAACATTACTTCACGCAGTTTACAGTAGGCTAACGTTACTTCACGCAGTTTACAGTAGGCTAACGTTACGTCACACAGTTTACAGTAGGCTAACGTTACTTCACACAGTTTACAGTAGGCTAACGTTACTTCACACAGTTTACTGTAGGCTAACGTTACTTCACACAGTTTACAGTAGGCTAACGTTACTTCACACAGTTTACTGTAGGCTAACATTACTTCACACAGTTTACAGTAGGCTAACGTTACTTCACACAGTTTACAGTAGGCTAACGTTACTTCACACAGTTTACAGTAGACTAACGTTACTTCACACAGTTTACAGTAGATTAACGTTACTTCACACAGTTTACTGTAGGCTAACGTTACTTCACACAGTTTACAGTAGGCTAACGTTACTTCACACAGTTTACTGTAGGCTAACGTTACTTCACACAGTTTACAGTAGGCTAACGTTACTTCACACAGTTTACAGTAGAATAACGTTACTTCATGCAGTTTACAGTAGGCTAACATTACTTCACACAGTTTACAGTAGGCTAACGTTACTTCACACAGTTTACATTAGGCTAACGTTACTTCACGCAGTTTACAGTAGAATAACGTTACTTCACGCAGTTTACAGTAGGCTAACGTTACTTCACACAGTTTACAGTAGGCTAACGTTACTTCACACAGTTTACAGTAGGCTAACGTTACTTCACACAGTTTACAGTAGGCTAACGTTACGTCACACAGTTTACAGTAGGCTAACGTTTCTTCACACAGTTTACAGTAGGCTAACGTTATTTCACGCAGTTTACTGTAGGCTAACGTTACGTCACACAGTTTACTGTAGGCTAACGTTATGTCACACAGTTTACAGTAGGCTAACGTTACGTCACACAGTTTACAGTAGGCTAACGTTACTGTTCACACAGTTTACAGTAGGCTAACGTTACTTCACACAGTTTACTGTAGGCTAACGTTACTTCACACAGTTTACAGTAGGCTAACGTTACGTCACACAGTTTACAGTAGGCTAACGTTACTTCACGCAGTTTACAGTAGGCTAACGTTACTTCACGCAGTTTACAGTAGGCTAACGTTACTTCACGCAGTTTACAGTAGGCTAACGTTACTTCACGCAGTTTACAGTAGGCTAACGTTACTTCACGCAGTTTACAGTAGGCTAACGTTACTTTACGCAGTTTACAGTAGGCTAACATTACTTCACACAGTTTACAGTAGACTAACGTTACTTCATGCAGTTTACAGTAGGCTAACGTTACTTCACGCAGTTTACTGTAGGCTAACGTTACTTCACACAGTTTACAGTAGGCTAACGTTACTTCACACAGTTTACTGTAGGCTAACGTTACTTCACACAGTTTACAGTAGGCTAACATTATGTCACACAATTTACTGTAGGCTAACGTTACTTCACACAGTTTACAGTAGGCTAACGTTACATCACACAGTTTACAGTAGGATAACGTTACTTCACGCAGTTTACAGTAGGCTAACGTTACTTCACACAGTTTACAGTAGGCTAACGTTACTTTACGCAGTTTACAGTAGGCTAACGTTACTTCACACAGTTTACAGTAGACTAACGTTACTTCACACAGTTTACAGTAGGCTAACGTTACTTCACACAGTTTACCTTAGTCTGGCTAACGTTACTTCACGCAGTTTACAGTAGGCTAACATTACTTCACACAGTTTACAGTAGGCTAACGTTACTTCACACAGTTTACATTAGGCTAACGTTACTTCACGCAGTTTACAGTAGAATAACGTTACTTCACGCAGTTTACAGTAGGCTAACGTTACTTCACACAGTTTACAGTAGGCTAACGTTACTTCACACAGTTTACAGTAGGCTAACGTTACTTCACACAGTTTACTGTAGGCTAACGTTACTTCACGCAGTTTACTGTAGGCTAACGTTACTTCACGCAGTTTACAGTAGGCTAACGTTACTTCACACAGTTTACTGTAGGCTAACATTACTTCACGCAGTTTACTGTAGGCTAACGTTACTTCACGCAGTTTACTGTAGGCTAACGTTACGTCACACAGTTTACTGTAGACTAAAATTACTTCACACAGTTTACTGTAGACTAACGTTACTTCACACAGTTTACAGTAGGCTAACGTTACTTCATGTTGTTTACAGTAGGCTAACGTTACTTCACACAGTTTACAGTAGGCTAACGTTACTTCACACAGTTTACAGTAGGCTAACGTTACTTCACACAGTTTACAGTAGGCTAACATTACTTCACACAGTTTACAGTAGGCTAACGTTACTTCACACAGTTTACAGTAGGCTAACGTTACTTCACGCAGTTTACTGTAGGCTAACGTTATGTCACACAGTTTACAGTAGGCTAACGTTACTTCACACAGTTTACAGTAGGCTAACGTTACTGTTCACACAGTTTACAGTAGGCTAACGTTACTTCACACAGTTTACAGTAGACTAACGTTACTTCACACAGTTTACAGTAGACTAACGTTACTTCACACAGTTTACAGTAGGCTAACGTTACTTCACACAGTTTACCTTAGTCTGGCTAACGTTACTTCACGCAGTTTACAGTAGGCTAACATTACTTCACACAGTTTACAGTAGACTAACGTTACTTCACACAGTTTACAGTAGACTAACGTTACTTCACACAGTTTACAGTAGGCTAACGTTACGTCACACAGTTTACAGTAGGCTAATGTTACTTCGCACAGTTTACAGTTGGCTAACGTTACGTCACACAGTTTACAGTAGGCTAACGTTACTTCACGCAGTTTACAGTAGGCTAACGTTACTGTTCACACAGTTTACAGTAGGCTAACGTTACGTCACACAGTTTACAGTAGGCTAACGTTACTTCACACAGTTTACAGTAGGCTAACGTTACTTCACGCAGTTTACTGTAGGCTAACGTTACTTCACACAGTTTACAGTAGGCTAACGTTACTTCACACAGTTTACAGTAGGCTAACGTTACGTCACACAGTTTACAGTAGGCTAACGTTTCTTCACACAGTTTACAGTAGGCTAACGTTTCTTCACACAGTTTACAGTAGGCTAACGTTATTTCACGCAGTTTACTGTAGGCTAACGTTACGTCACACAGTTTACTGTAGGCTAACGTTATGTCACACAGTTTACAGTAGGCTAACGTTACGTCACACAGTTTACAGTAGGCTAACGTTACTGTTCACACAGTTTACAGTAGGCTAACGTTACTTCACACAGTTTACTGTAGGCTAACGTTACTTCACACAGTTTACAGTAGGCTAACGTTACTTCACACAGTTTACAGTAGGCTAACGTTACTTCACGCAGTTTACAGTAGGCTAACGTTACTTCACGCAGTTTACAGTAGGCTAACGTTACTTCACGCAGTTTACAGTAGGCTAACGTTACTTCACGCAGTTTACAGTAGGCTAACGTTACTTTACGCAGTTTACAGTAGGCTAACGTTACTTCACACAGTTTACAGTAGACTAACGTTACTTCATGCAGTTTACAGTAGGCTAACGTTACTTCACGCAGTTTACTGTAGGCTAACGTTACTTCACACAGTTTACAGTAGGCTAACGTTACTTCACACAGTTTACTGTAGGCTAACGTTACTTCACACAGTTTACAGTAGGCTAACATTATGTCACACAGTTTACTGTAGGCTAACATTACTTCACACAGTTTACAGTAGGCTAACGTTACGTCACACAGTTTACAGTAGGCTAACGTTACTTCACGCAGTTTACAGTAGGCTAACGTTACTTCACACAGTTTACAGTAGGCTAACGTTACTTTACGCAGTTTACAGTAGGCTAACGTTACTTCACACAGTTTACAGTAGACTAACGTTACTTCACGCAGTTTACAGTAGGCTAACGTTATGTCACACAGTTTACAGTAGACTAAACTTCATGCAGTTTAATATTGAGGGCTAGGGCATTATCTCTGTACTCACTCTCTCTTTTTCTGGAGTCACTCTCTTTCTCTCTTTCTGTCTTTCTCGGCTTCTATCTTTAATCTCTATATTCTCTTATTTCCTACTATCTCCTTCCTGGTCATTCTTTCGTCATTTTCCGCTGTCATGTTATTAATGTCTGTTGTGAAGTGTTCCACATGGACCACCCCACGTAAATGTGATTCATGTCATTATGATTTTGATCTCTTCAATAAATGCAAGACATATTGTTTGAACTCCTATTCTGTGTCTAATGATTTATATTATTATGTTGTAACCCTCGGTAAATGGACCAGCCGAGGCGTGTCCAAAAAAAATCACCCAAAAAAGGGTGCCAACCTGCTCATCAGGAGCAATTAGGGGTTAAGCGTCTTGCTCAAGGACACTTCGACACGCCGCCCGGGAGGATCGGGGATCTGGATTACCAGACGACTGCTCTACCTCCCGAGCTACTGTCGCCCCACTGTTGGTGCTAATTTTTGTCCAGTAACTTTTGGTCTCGTCCAATTTGGGTAGAATCTGTATTGAATCTTTAGAATTTCGAGTAAACTCAGAGTCATATTGGACTCTCAGTACCTTTTTTCTCTGAGTATTCCTTTTTAATATATACATTAGCTTTAGGATATCTTTGGTACAAATAAGAGTAATTGAATATAACAAATCAGGCTTAGACCCGAGGGATCACAGCAGCGACCATCGACATCGAGTCTCTAACTACACACCCTCAAGACCCCTACGCTCTGCATCTTCTAACTACACACCCTCAAGACCCCTGCGCTCTGCATCTTCTAACTACACACCCTCAAGACCCCTACGCTCTGCATCTTCTAACTACACACCCTCAAGACCCCTACGCTCTGCATCTTCTAACTACACACCCTCAAGACCCCTACGCTCTGCATCTTCTAACTACACACCCTCAAGACCCCTACGCTCTGCATCTTCTAACTACACACCCTCAAGACCCCAACGCTTTACATCTTCTAACTACACACCCTCAAGACCCCTACGCTCTGCATCTTCTAACTACACACCCTCAAGACCCCTAGACTATGCATCTTCTAACTACACACCCTCAAGACCCCTACGCTCTGCATCTTCTAACTACACACCCTCAAGACCCCTACGCTCTGCATCTTCTAACTACACACCCTCAAGACCCCTACGCTCTGCATCTTCTAACTACACACCCTCAAGACCCCTACGCTCTGCATCTTCTAACTACACACCCTCAAGACCCCTACCCTCTGCATCTTCTAACTACACACCCTCAAGACCCCTACGCTCTGCATCTTCTAACTACACACCATCAAGACCTCTATACGCTCTGCATCTTCTAACTACACACCATCAAGACCTCTATACGCTCTGCATCTTCTAACTACACACCCTCAAGACCCCTACACTCTGCATCTTCTAACTACACACCATCAAGACCCCTACGCTCTGCATCTTCTAACTACACACCATCAAGACCCCTACGCTCTGCATCTTCTAACTACACACCCTCAAGACCCCAACGCTTTACATCTTCTAACTACACACCCTCAAGACCCCTAGACTCTGCATCTTCTAACTACACACCCTCAAGACCCCTACGCTCTGCATCTTTTAACTACACACCCTCAAGACCCCTACGCTCTGCAACTTCTAACTACACACCCTCAAGACCCCTACGCTCTGCATCTTCTAACTACACACCCTCAAGACCCCTACGCTCTGCATCTTCTAACTACACACCCTCAAGACCCCTACACTCTGCATCTTCTAACTACACACCCTCAAGACCCCTACACTCTGCATCTTATAACTACACACCATCAAGACCTCTATACGCTCTGCATCTTCTAACTCCACACCATCAAGACCTATATACGCTCTGCATCTTCTAACTACACACCCTCAAGACCCCTAGACTCTGCATCTTCTAACTACACACCCTCAAGACCCCTACGCTCTGCATCTTCTAACTACACACCCTCAAGACCCCTACGCTCTACATATTCTAACTACACACCCTCAAGACCCCTACGCTCTGCATCTTCTAACTACACACCCTCAAGACCCCTACGCTCTGCATCTTCTAACTACACACCATCAAGACCTCTATACGCTCTGCATCTTCTAACTACACACCCTCAAGACCCCTACACTCTGCATCTTCTAACTACACACCCTCAAGACCACTACGCTCTGCATCTTCTAACTACACACCCTCAACACCCCTACGCTCTGCATCTTCTAACTACACACCCTCAAGACCCCTACGCTCTGCATCTTCTAAATACACACCCTCAAGACCCCTACGCTCTGCATCTTCTAACTACACACCCTCAAGACCCCTACGCTCTGCATCTTCTAACTGCACACCCTCAAGACCCCTACGCTCTGCATCTTCTAACTACACACCATCAAGACCTCTATACGCTCTGCATCTTCTAACTACACCCTCAAGACCCCTACGCTCAGTATCTTCTAACTACACACCCTCAAGACCCCTACGCTCTGCATCTTCTAACTACACACCCTCAAGACCCCTACGCTCTGCATATTCTAACTGCACACCCTCAAGACCCCTACGCTCTGCATCTTCTAACTACACACCATCAAGGCTCCTACGCTCTGCATCTTCTAACTACACACGCTCAAGGCTCCTACGCTCTGCATCTTCTAACTACACACCCTCAAGACCCCTACGCTCTGCATCTTCTAACTACACACCCTCAAGACCCCTACGCTCTGCATCTTCTAACTACACACGCTCAAGGCTCCTACGCTCTGCATCTTCTAACTACAAACCCTCAAGACCCCTACACTCTGCATCTTCTAACTACACACCCTCAAGACCCCTACACTCTGCATCTTCTAACTACACACCCTCAAGACCCCTACGCTCTGTATCTTCTGGCCGTCTCAGACCCACTCCTATCAGAGCTCCGGGAGGGTCATCAAGGAGAAGTCGCCCATTCTCAGTCATTGCCCCACAATAGTGGAACAAACTAACCCACCTCAGTTAGGACAGCCGAAACCCGTCCAATCTTTCGGCGTCGACTAAAGACGCACTTCTTCAACCATTATCTGAAATTAAAATAAAATTATTATAATAATTCTAACCCTAACTAACCTTACTGTCATACACTTGTCCTAATACACGAACCTACACTGTAGCACTCAACACTTTGATGAATATTGTTACTCAGCTGATAGAGTTGTGCCCTTCCTGATGACTTGTCGTACAGAACTTGTAAGTCGCTTTGGATAAAAGCGTTCAGCTAAATGACTAAATGTAAATGTAAATGTTATGCGAAATAACAAAAACGTCTCCGCTGTGAGCGCGAGCGCGTCCGGGGCCGTTACCATGGCCGCGAGGACCATGACGGGATGCGGGGCAAAGCCACAGCTGGGGGCCAGGCGTAGCGGGGAGATTAAACAGCGTTCTCCTCCTCCATGCTCCGCGGCGAGAGAGAGGGCCCGGTTGCCCCGGCAGAACAGCTGAGGAGGCACGGTTGTGCCCGTAGGGAGGACAACAAGGCCCAGAGGCCGGCCGGCCGCCTGCCCGCCAGCGGATTATGAAGGCATCAGCGAGATAGCGTCTAGCGCCCCAGCGCCGCCGGTCAGCGAGATAGCGTCTAGCGATCCAGCGCCGCCGGTCAGCGAGATAGCGTCTAGCGCCCCAGCGCCGGTCAGCGAGATAGCGTCTAGCGATCCAGCGCCGCCGGTCAGCGAGATAGCGTCTAGCGCCCCAGCGCCGGTCAGCGAGATAGCGTCTAGCGATCCAGCGCCGCCGGTCAGCGAGATAGCGTCTAGCGCCCCAGCGCCGGTCAGCGAGATAGCATCTAGCGCCCCAGCGCCGGTCAGCGAGATAGCGTCTAGCGCCCCAGCGCCGGTCAGCGAGATAGCGTCTAGCGCCCCAGCGCCGGTCAGCGAGATAGCATCTAGCGCCCCAGCGCCGGTCAGCGAGATAGCGTCTAGCGCCCCAGCGCCGGTCAGCGAGATAGCATCTAGCGCCCCAGCGCCGGTCAGCGAGATAGCGTCTAGCGCCCCAGCGCCGGTCAGCGAGATAGCGTCTAGCGCCCCAGCGCCGGTCAGCGAGATAGCGTCTAGCGCTCCAGCGCCGGTCAGCGAGATAGCGTCTAGCGCCCCAGCGCCGGTCAGCGAGATAGCGTCTAGCGCCCCAGCGCCGGTCAGCGAGATAGCGTCTAGCGCTCCAGCGCCGGTCAGCGAGATAGCGTCTAGCGCCCCAGCGCCGGTCAGCGAGATAGCGTCTAGCGCCCCAGCGCCGGTCAGCGAGATAGCGTCTAGCGCTCCAGCGCCGGTCAGCGAGATAGCGTCTAGCGCCCCAGCGCCGGTCAGCGAGATAGCGTCTAGCGCCCCAGCGCCGGTCAGCGAGATAGCGTCTAGCGCCCCAGCGCCGGTCAGCGAGATAGCGTCTAGCGCCCCAGCGCCGGTCAGCGGCACACTCGACACCTCGGGAGGGAAAAAGTGACACAGTTTCCGCGGAGCGCAGCGCTGTTGTAACACAACGGGTTGAGAAAACAAACGGAATAAAATGAAGGGTGATTCATCCCACTATAAAAAAAAAACGAGGACAAACTCACGTCCGTCTGCATCCATTTCTCTCCTCAATGGGTTGGAGGCCGATCGACCCGGAACTGCACATGGGGGTTAGGCGTTGACTGACCAAGCCGTTTACATTTTTTTTTTTTTAAATGTAGCTCCTTATGAGTAGGGTTGGGCACCAAAAACCGGTTCTAATAGGAACCGGTTCCTAACTTCCGGTTCTGGAACATATTTGCATTTCGATTCTTAATTTCGATTCTAATTAATACCCTAGTTACAGTACAGCAACCAAATTAAACTGTATCAAGTCAACAGGTCTCGTAGTGGTGACCGGAGTGCCGGATGTCCCGCGATGATGTCGGGGAGTTCGCGACCCTCTCTGCGCCACCCCCCCTTCCCCCTGTCTCCGGCTGTCCCTGAGCAACGACCGGAGTGTTGAATGTCCCGTGACTAAGACGGGGAGGACGTGACCCTCTTGCGCCGCCCCTGTGCCTCAAATAGATCCGCTATCAACTCTATCTTTAATCTTTCAAAATGTTCAGTTGCTATCGCTATTAGCTCTATCTTTAATTTTTCAAAATGTACAGTTGCTATTGCATGCACTCATCTGTGTTTCACTACACACATGAGTGCATGCTTACCAACTGTCCGTCTGCAACACTACTATCACCGACATCTAAGAAGGGAGATCCCCCCTTGAACGGCCCTTCTAAGGTTTCTCTCCTCCACATTGCCTGTGGAGCTTTTTTTTCCCTATTGTTAGGTTTTAGTGAGTTTTTCCTTACCTTCGCGTGGGGTATGTCTGGGAGTGCTTGCATTCTTTCATTTATTTGCATTCATCTAGTGTTCTTGTTCTGTTCTTGACTTATTGTTATGTTGTCTTCTTGACTTGTTTAAAGAAGACCTGTACGGCCCATGGGGACATTAACGTGTGTTGTCGGGCCCTATAAATAAATTTGATTTGATTTGATTTGATAACTGACAATGTGAATAGTATGAACATTTTAAAAGTTGTTTAAAAAAAAATAAAAAATGTCTCCTGCGAAATAAGCTGTGACCTGTTTTGACCTGCACCTCAAATAATGGCAACCGAGAATCGTTTAGAACAGGAATCAATATGGAGAATCGGAATCGGAACCGTAATCGTTCTAATCCAAACGATGCCCAACCCTACTTATGAGCATATCGCTGCTGTCGGGACAAAACCTCATAACTCCATTTTTTTTAATATTTTTTTTTATATAAATCAACTCCGTAGATCATCCTCCATGCGTGTGTGTGGGTTTTACAAAGTTTAAACAATGGGAAAGCATTAAACCGATCATCTGTCTAAACCTCCTAACTCTA
>NW_028172708.1:0-10737 GCF_963971535.1 Notolepis coatsorum
GATAGATAGATAGATAGATAGATAGATAGATAGATAGATAGATAGATAGATAGATAGATAGATAGATAGATAGATAGATAGATAGATAGATAGATAGATAGATAGATAGATAGATAGATAGATAGATAGATAGATAGATAGATAGATAGATAGATAGATAGATAGATAGATAGATAGATAGATAGATAGATAGATAGATAGATAGATAGATAGGATAAATAGATAGATAGATAGATAGATAGATAGATAGATAGATAGATAGATAGATAGATAGATAGATAGATAGATAGATAGATAGATAGATAGATAGATAGATAGATAGATAGATAGATAGATAGATAGATAGATAGATAGATAGATAGATAGATAGATAGATAGATAGATAGATAGATAGATAGATAGATAGATAGATAGATAGATAGAAAGATAGAGAGATATACAGATAGAGAGAGATAGAGATAGAGAGAGATAGAGATATATAGAGAGATATGGACACACAAATAAAGACAGAGAGAGACAGCAGGCACCCACAGAAATATAGTATCCCTGCATCAGTTTCATAGGTTCAATAGCATAGGTTGCCAGCACTGATTTCTTGCACAAAGGACGCAGTGATGACAATACCAGAGCCAATGGCCCAGCCCTAATGTCATATGCATTTGTATAGCAGCGGGATACAGTGGCCACATCCATCTCCTCCTAATCGCTTTGTGCTTAAAGAGGCTATGGGAACCGAGTGGCCCACCACCTGATTAACATGTGTATGGCACTGAACACTACAGTGCAGGCTGAAACGGTGGTCGCATTGTTCACACTGAATAGCCACCTTCCTACCTGTACCAGTGCACCTTTTTTTTCCTGTGGGTTGCCAGGTTGCACTACACATATTATAATAATAATAACTTTATTTGTATAGCACTTTCCATACAGAAATTGCAGTTCAAAGTGCTTCACAGCAGTAAAAAATAGAGGCATAAGCTAGCATAAAAAGGTAGCAAGGTAAGGTAAATCACAGTTTTTCACATTATCTAGCATCCCAATAGGCATCTCTGTTTACGGTTTCATTCAGTAATAAAAATAATAAAATAGAATAGACAGAGTAAAAAAGTGAGGATTGATTCAGTTTAAAAATAGGCAAAAAAATTATAAAATAGACCGGACAGTAAAAAGTGTGATAAAATAGTTTGATAAAAATATAACAACAGAGCAGTGCATCGCTCTTAATAATTATACATGTGTTGCGTCATACCTCTATGACATGCAACATTTTACTTAATTGTCTGTCTATCTGTCTACCTAACCGACCGTATGTCTATCTCTACCTAACTGTCTACCTAACCGACCGTCTGTCTATCTCTACCTAACCGACCGTCTGTCTATCTCTACCTAACTGTCTACCTAACCGACTGTCTGTCTGTCTGCCTGTCTAACTGACTGTCTGTCTGTCTGTCTACCTTAAGCCCTTCCCATAGTCGAGCGGACCGTACACGGAGCAGACTCCCGTGGGCTCAAAGCGGACCCAAAGGGTACTCAAAGCAGACCCAAAGCAGAGTCCAAGTGTGAAACTCCTATTTTCTGACGCGCGGACATGTAGGAAATTGGCCCGTGGAGGTCCGCTGAGGTACGATCGACTATGAAAGCTCAATGAGTCCAGTGGACCTCCGCGGAGTCCAGTCCGTGTACAGTCCGCTCGACTATGGGAGGACCTTAACTGTCTGTCTGTCTGCCTGTCTAACTGACTTATTTCTGTCTATCTCCTCTCCCTGTCCATCCCTTCACTGAGCATACTGGAGCTAAGCTTGCCACAGTAGTCAGTGGTACCGATGTTGCTCTGTGTTCAGGCATCCACAGAGTACTGTACATTACTTGCCTGTGTATGCCTTTTTTTTTTTTTTTTTTTTTTTTTATAAAAACTAATTTATATTTGAGTTCATTCTCACATATTTATTCATCAAATAAAAAGCTATAATGTGCAGTCATTAAGTATAACTGCAGAGTATTTCTCAAAATCAGTGTTATTTTATTTTTGGTAGAGAAAGTCATTTTGTTGCCTTTTGTGTATTAATATCATCTTTCTCTTCCTCTATCTTTTCAAGCTATTCAAGTATCAGTTTTTTATATTCCTTGTGTTTTTTTACTTGGTTTCTTTCTTTTCCATTTCTTGTCCCTCTGCTGCGTGCCATTCATCAACATTGTTGTATTTGCCAAATAAATGAAAATAAATGTTAAAATCAGCCATTGTTGTACTTTCTTTCCCAGTCGTCGACAATTGATACGTCAGTTTGACAGATGTTGCTATGGTTACAGGTTGGGTAGCTGATGAATTTAGAACGGTAATTATACTTGAGCTGAACTATGTGTGCAATAAACGGTTTTAACACACGCCAAGCCAGCCAATCAGAAAATACTATTCACCCAGGCCATGGTATAACAATACTTACTTACTTAGTCAGACAACATTATAAACTGAAATTGTCTGTCTGCACCATCTGCGTGTACAGCAGAGTCGTGAAGTAGCTTTCACTTTTACTTACACAGTAGATTTAACTTCACAGAGAGGAAAAGCCCATCCCAATACCCCCATGGCCCTACCCCTCCATTTTGTGCATTATGTAACAGTCACAAATGTGCCTATTGTATTTATGTGTTGTTATTTAGTTGCAGTGCCATGTTTGGTCACTAAGTGGCGCCATTGTTTGTACCTGATGTAGCTACAGGTTAAATTTGATTTAACCTGAGCCAGTGACTTCTACACTTCTTGTTCCACCTGACGTCCGACAGCAGCGCCAAGCGTCAACTTGTTATAGGAGTTTCTCTAGTAACGATGTGGCTAGTAGTTGTTTTAATATAGTTGTTTATATTGAATAATGCCGTATGACCAGGCATTGTATGGCCATAGTCCTTATTGTATATATTTTTTAATAATAAATGGGTTTGTGCCCAATCCCAAAAGCGACAATGTATGTTAAGCTATTGTGCTAAGCTATCCTGCTGCTGTTATTTTCATGCTGAAAAGTTGACGTCACACAGCCAGACACGTTACAATGGGTACGTAGTATAGGGTGTTTTGTCGATCAAGGGGTAGTAATTATCTACTACCCCTCCAACGGGCCCTCCAAACAGAGTGTTTTCAGATGCCAGCTCGAAACGAAGGGGTAGAAGGGAGGACGTAAAGGACTTTGTTTCCCCTTTGAGGAAATACGCTGAATCGCATGTCTCACACCATTCCAAAGATGATTACAACAATTTTCACTGCTCCAAATCAAGGAAAAATGACTGGTTTTAAGTGTCTTTTGACGGTGGACACGATGGTTATGTCAGTTTAATGATCAGCGGTCCTCCCACACTCTCCCAGAGAACAGTCGCATTTTCTTTCCCTCTCCCTAGGTCTCAAGGCCGTTCCTACCGCTGCCTCAAACTGCCTCCCTGAAGCCTGTCTTGCCGTGTCGACTCTACTTCTTTCAAAGGAATCAACTCCCTACTCAAACCCACTCGATATGGATCTAATACGCTGGTCATTTTCGGTGATTGATCGCATATTTTCTTCAAGGAAGCAGGATACGGCTAATCCGATCTGCCTGCTTGGAACATTTCAATCTGGATTTTCTATTGACAGTTGGGGAAAATGTAATGCTGTGTGTATTTTTCCTCTTGAGATTGAGGATGTGGAGGATATTTGGATCCTCGCATTCATGCTGATCGGTTTGGGAGCAATCGTCATCTGGGACTGGTTTTGTTTAAAAATAATTCGGAAGGACGTAAATCATCTGGCGATGGCATTAGCCAGGATTGAAGTCTCCCACATTGAACTGCTTAAGAGACTCGCTGCGTATCAGGCGGATGAAGAACTGAGATCAACAGTCATGCCCCCCCCCACCTCGTCCCAGCCAAAACTAAACCTGTGCTGAGGAGTGTGGAGCTCCAAGGCCAGGCCTGGCTCAATGGAGATAGGACTGGTATGCGGCGTAACTATGGGGGGGGGTCCCCGGGAAATGTCCCCCGCATGATTTCAGAATGCACTTATTGTCCCCCCCACGTTTTTACCGTCCAAAGATAATACATGCACGCGACCGCGGCGACCGCACGGCCAGCAATGTGACTCGCTACAGTACTCGTCTTTGCATAATAATAGCGTACACGTAGTACATGTAGTGATCGTTAATTGTACATAATTCACCCACGGAACTATTGTTAGGAACAAGAGTTCCGCCCGAACATTATACCTGGTGGCACTACCTGCCATCACAGATCTGTCGACTGCAAGCAAGTAGTTGCGAGCTAACGCTTGCAAAAATGTGTAAAAAAAAAAAAAAAAACGTTTTTGATAGCTTCTTTGCAACAGGGAAATACCAACTGAAGAGCCAGAAGAGGAGCCTACGACCTATAACGCTTCTTTTAATAAACAGGAGTCATACTTAAAATATGGGTTTATCGCAACAGGTGACTCTCGCGTGTTGACATGGCAACACGAGGTAATGACGCAACTGTGTTTAAGTTGCAGAAGATAAAGTAGTTGCATTCAACGCAAGTGGACATTTGACATGTTTCAAAGTTGGGATTTTGGAGGATCCGAAACAATGGGCAAGGCTGCATTATGGTGAGTTGTATTTTAATAATAATAATACATTCGATTTATAATACACCCGCCGAGGTGCTGCAAATCAAATGCCATTGCCCACCCTACTGATCTGTTCATGTGTTATAATAATAATAATACATTCGATTTATAATGCGAGCACCTGCATTAAAATCAAATGCCTGATCTGTTCATGTGTTATGCACCCGAGAGGCACTTTATAATAGAAAAAATACAGTGCAAACATGTATATGTCTCTTACAGTTTATTATGCCTATGCAGCTCGTTTATTTTGACAGAGTTAAACATTTTTCACTATCATTATATTAAATTAGCGGACGTGGAGCCGGACAAGCCCTGGCTCCACGATGACCACCTCTTACAAGAGGCCCCACCGCCTGGGAAAATGCGTATTGCACACCTGGTATTAGAAAAAAATAATTATTAATAAAAGATATCCTTATCCTTATCCTTTATCCTTAGATACGGTGAAACTGTTCAACCATACGAACCAAGCAGTAACGCTCCTCGTTCCGGGTTTGTTTTCTCCGATGCAATGTCGTAGAATGCCAGTAATGTAGGAGAGATGTTGGTGTTGTCATACTACTGTAATTAGCAAATGTCGAGGAGGGAGGGCGTTTGGGGCAGCTATCGTCTGACACTCGTCTCTCTGGTGTTCAGCTGAAGGAGAGACATGTTCGTATTCACACATTGACCGAGCCGTACAATATTAAAGAAATGACATGAATTCCGTTTTAGGGTGGATTTCCCCATTAATACACGGTGAATAATGTGACGGCGTGAGAGGGAAATGTTGAAAGGGAGCGGAGGGGTCATGCATATGGAAATGTGTTCCTTTGCCTCGTTTCATATACGTCTCTGCATTGATCGCCACCCGAAGCCATTCACATCGTCGTCGCCTTGCTGTGCGGAGGAGTATGGCTGCCCGCCGTGCTTTAGATCCCAGTGAGACTGTTCTCTCTCTCCCTCTCCCCATCTCTCTCTCTCTCTTTCTCCCGTAACTCTCAGGTGAATAGAACCCTCCACCTCCCGACACGCTCCTGTGGCTCTGCCTCCACCAGCGGGCCGCGCTCCCTGGCGTTAGGTCCCCAGATGCCACCCCGCACAGACACGGTTCAGAGGGAGGGGGACCTTGCCACACTCCACCCTCTACCCCTAGAGACCGAGCGATTACCTGCTCGCCATGGAACTGTGAGCTATATGCAGCCTCAGTTCATGACTCCGGGGGAGGGCTTATTTTATTGGTCAGATCACCGTGGAACTTACAGGCATAGAAGTAACACAGGATGTGGTGTACCTTACTGGACACAATACGGTTCTTCTGTTGTTTTTCAAACCCTCAACGTGTTCCGTTACGGGCGACACATTATTACAACACATCTCTTTTGAGAGTGTAGAAAATAATAAAAAAGGAAGTAAAACGCACTATGGATAAGTCATTAAAGACATTTGCTTACAAAAAAGTTAAGCATTTTATTTGGATGCGATATATTTTGATATGTGATATTTTTTCCACATTAAATCCCTCATGTTCACCCTTCCTCCTCGATATAGGGAGCATGCAGTTACTCATTTGAACAAAACCGGTGGGAGCGTTTTATTGTCACCCATGTAGATTACGCCTGTAAATTTGTAATATAAATGATAATGGCACTCAATTTGCATCCTCACCTATTCAGAATACATCAGGGGATTTCACAATGTAGCACTTAATCCTTTGTGAAGAAAGTCACAAAGATGGGTAATCTAAGAGACATCTGAAACTGCCTCCTTTCACATTAGTTTCATTAAGTTGTTACCACACAGCACATAATACCGTACCGCTGGGACGGGGGGACAGGGGGGGGGGGGCTTCACTCCATTTTTCATATCCTATAGCATTTCTTCTTCTAGTATTTTTGGTAACACATCCTGAGTCAAAGCGACTCGCAAGAAGAACAGAGGGATGCGTTCTTCCATCCTTTCCTGCTAGATTTCCAATTCGCCTTCCCTGTTCCCCGGGGGGGAAGATGACGAGACGGCGCAGCCTCGTTTGGAGAAGTCCACTGGGACGGTGAGACGCTAAGCCGCGCATCCTGTCCACATCTGCTACAGTCTACCTTCAAAAGACGCCGAATATCGCGCTGCACTTTGAAAGCTAGCCGCCGCCGCTGCAGAGCCGTTCTGTAAATAAAACAGCACTATGAAGTCTGCCGTTGTTTTCATGTTGCGTGCTGTCGAACATAACTCTCCGAGGGACAGACAAAGAAGGGACAACTTCTTAGAGACGTAGAAAGATAGAGAGGGGGAATGGGGGTGTGAGAGAGTAAGAGAGAGGAGAGAGAAGGGGGGGGGGTGGGCTAGGGAAAAGGCTATGGTGCATGGTGGTCTAAGAGACCAAATCAAATGTATTTGTAAGGCCCGACGAAATAAATAATTGCAACACTCCCAGACATACCCCACACGAAGGTAAGGAAAAACTCACTAAAAACCTAGCAATAGGAAAAAAGCACTAAAGGCAATGTGGAGGGGAGAAACCTTAGAAGGGCCATGACTAAGGTTGCTGGTTCGATCCCTGGCTCCGACAAGGAGGGTGTACTCCGGCCGTGAGCTAGCAACTCGGGTGTGTCGCCGGAATTACATTTATGGTATGTAACGGTTCAGCGTTCCCTGGCCAGACTCCGCCTGCTGCTCCCCCCTCCCCTCCTGTCCATCCAAGGACTCATAAACAACACGGTGCCCACCATCTCGGCTTAAGTGCCCTTGAGCAAGGCACTGGATAGTATGTGTCTGTTAGTATTTGCATCGAAGAGGGAAACGAAGACACATTTCACTTGCCTTGTGTAAACGGGCTAGAGAGTAATCTTATTCTAAACAAACAAACACACAAAAAGGAGACCTGGACTAACATTGCAGCAGTGGTTAAACCATGAAACATAAAACAGATGAAATACAAAGTGGTAAGAAGAAATAGCTTACAGTAAAAATGTCATATCGCATGTATTCATGTTCATGGAGTCATGTCCATGTGAATTAGCTTTTTTTGGTGTGTCCACTGGTCATAATTGAACCAGTAGAGAGAGGGAGGGAGAGAGAGAGACTTTCATATGATTGGACAATGATTTGTTTCCAAGATTGCTGCCGCATATGAGGTCATGATGTGACAGCCAAGTAATGGCAAACAATTTGCGGATGGCAGCCAAAGCGGCATGTTGGACTTCCTCTCAGTGGAGCGGTTTTCTACCACTTTCCTCAGCCCATTTACGCCCAGCTCTACTTCCTCAAGTTATCCAAGGGAGATCTTGACTCGCTCAGCAACCAGCCACGGCCTCAGCAGCTTCCGTCCACGAATTGAAAGATCTGTGACATGTTTACTAACCAATCCTTCACTTTAAAGACTCCCTTTCATCTTGTATACTGTATCTGTTGAAGTTTACAAGAGAGTGATTTCGCCATAAACCTCGCCTTGTATATATATATATATATATATATATATATATATATATATATATGGGGAAATCACTCTCTTGTAAACTTCAAAGGATGTAGTATACACGATGAAAGGGTGTCTTTAAAGTAGAGGATTGGTTGGTAAACATAATATATATACAGTATATTGGATATAAATAGATACTGCAGTGCTAAGGTACAGATGATTGAATAAGATGTACAGCACCTTATGGTTATACTGCATTCCCTTTGAAAGACAAAGCAAAGACTGTTACTGTTCTACATCACACAGCCCTCTACATTGTTTTCATTCCGATCTCAGCTACTCCCAGTTTACTAATGGAGACGTGTGCATTCTTTACTGTCAGCAGTATGTATGAGGCGTAGTCAAATATTGTAATATGTCATTTTAATGCACTCTTATTAGCAAACACCGACGTCCCTGAAATATATAGTATCAACGACGGTGGAGTTGTGTGTGCCGCTTTCTTTCTTTCTTTCTTCAGTCTCCAAAAAAACAACGGATTACAAGATTCACTGATCTGAAATGTTCCTCCATCACATCAAAGTTACAGAGTCCCTTGTGATGCGGAAAGAAGATATAAATAGATGAGTCCTCGCATTGTGGGAGATGGCGAGAGAGAGAGATGAAGTGAGAGAGAGAGAGATGGAGAGAAAGGGAGAGATAGAGAGAGAGAGAGAGAGAGAGAGAGAGAGAGAGAGAGAGAGAGAGAGAGAGAGAGAGAGAGAGTGGAGATGGAGTGAGAAAGAGAGAGAGAGAGAGAGAGAGAGAGAGAGAGAGAGAGAGAGAGAGAGAGAGAGAGAGAGAGAGAGAGAGAGAGAGAGAGAGAGAGAGAGAGAGAGAGAGGGTATAGAGGAGTTGAAAGTATAGTGGAGAACTGGAGATAGATAATGATAGGAAGGACCTTTGATTGCACTGGCCGGCAGGCTAGATAAAAAAAAGAAAAATCCCACCTCTGAAATGTGTTGAAAGGCTCTCCACAAAGGACTCTCTCCGGTGCCTCATGGCAGAAAATGGAACTGCCCTCTCCCAAGGTATAATATACCCTTTCCATTAGTATGGTGGTGACTGGCCTCGTTGCCAGGACCAACGGAACACATGTGCTTAGCTTTATACACTGCTAGTTTCATACAAGTGAGGAAAAAGCGTTCAACACAGAGGCTAACTGAGCCACGATTTTGGTAATGCTACTTAGTGCACGGTACGGTATGGCATTATGCACTGTGTAAATACCGCACTAAAGTTAGAGTTTCTTCCAGAATGAATTAGTCAGGGTGGTGCTGGGGTCTGGCCTCAAGGGACCATGTGGCAAGACAGCATTTCAAGCAAGCTTACCTCTGGAGGCTAGTCAGTTCAACTGCAGCTGGGTCGGCTACCTCTGGAGGCAAGGTCAGTTCAACTGCAGCTGGGTTAGCTACCTCTGGAGGCTAGGTCAGATTAACTGCAGCTGGGTCGGCTACCTCTGGAGGCTCGGTCAGTTCAACTGCAGCTGGGTCGGCTACCTCTGGAGGCTCGGACAGTTCAACTGCAGCTGGGTCGGCTACCTCTGGAGGCTAGGTCAGATCAACTGCAGCTGGGTCGGCTACCTCTGGAGGCTCGGTCAGTTCAACTGCAGCTGGGTTGGTCCATAATATATATCTATACTATATATATATATTAGAGCTGGCCGTTAACGCCGTTACCGGGCTAAGTTAACACTTTGAGTGCCAGCGACGTGTTATGTCGTCTTATCATGCCCCCCGTTGAGTGCCGACGACGCGAATTGTCGTTTTATTTTTTTATTAGCGATCTGAATTCATATTTCATCAACCGAGTCTCCCGTTGGTACAGCAGCCCCTCTAGGAGCTCAGATGGAAAAATACCGCCCCCTATCGTCTATCCCTGTGTAACTGCAGGCCATTCGATTATACTGGCCGATCTGTGTGGGGGAGCCAACTGGCTCCATTATGCTGGCGAGGGATCTGATGATGAGGGAAGTGATC
Source organism: Notolepis coatsorum (assembly GCF_963971535.1). Classification (NCBI taxonomy): domain Eukaryota; kingdom Metazoa; phylum Chordata; class Actinopteri; order Aulopiformes; family Paralepididae; genus Notolepis; species Notolepis coatsorum. The sequence continues at coordinate 10,031 of NW_028172708.1, forward strand.
GTGAGTTGGAAAGCAGCGTGGAATATATATTTACAGCAGCCAATAATCAATCAATAAACGCGATCGATATTTGGAATGGCGATCAGGAATTGGAATAATCTTTTGGAGAACATCTGATCTAAGGTAAGGAGTCTATGTTACCAGTTTTAGGATAATCAGAGCTGTATTCACTGAGATGACAGCGTGTCCCGTATGTGTATGTGTGTGTGTGTGTGTGTGATGTTGAGGAAATGAGAGAATAGATTTTTCAGCCCGCTTCTCTAGCGTGCATAAGTACACATATACTATCGATAATCTAGTGTTTATTTGAAAACGATTTATAAAAAGCCTGACAAATGACAACGTGTCTAGTGTATTCGAGAATATTCCAATAAATGCCGTTTAATGAGGGAATCTTTCTATTTTCCGGAAATTTCGAGAGAACAATAGCTTTTCGAAATGCTATAAAAAGTATATGAACCGATAAAAAAACTATCCGTTTTGACAATGTTGACTGCAAACAAGTCATTGATAAGCGACGGGTAGATTAGACACATAGCCATAATTTAAAACATAGATTATGCGTTTTTAACGCTAACATTGAAGTGGGTGGCGGCATTCAAGGGGTAAAAAGGAAAACACGGCCGGCATTGAAAGTGTTAACGGCGGACTGTTATCGCGCGATAAAAAAATTGCCGCCGTTAATCTATTCTCAAAAGTTGGGTCTC
>NW_028172707.1:0-40000 GCF_963971535.1 Notolepis coatsorum
TGCTCTTTTGGTAACCCCCCCCCCCCCCCCCCGCCCCACCCCCGGGCTGCAAGGTGAATCTGGATTGTATGCACATGGTGCATCCATATTTTAGTATAGTTGTTATTGAGGTAATAGACCAACATGCTTGACTGTACATCATTTCGGTGAGCTATATGTGTGTGTGACTGTGACATCATAGCGTTTGTTAAAAGTGTGTCTGGCTGTTTGATGATGATGGATTCAGGTAGACTTGACTGATTGATTGATTGATTGATTGATTGACATTTGCAGTCATGGGTACAATACAGTACAGCTCAATACACACAATTGTTAAGGGGATGCAGACCAGAGAAAGACTTTCGTCTTGTTTACATCAGGGTCCCCCATTTTCAATTCACCATAACATGACATACATCATGCCATACAGATAGACAGTACTGCTACATCTATACATTTATGACATACCAGATTTACAAATACAGTACTGTTTGTGATACAAAATAGTTAAAAAAAAGAGAGTATATACATTTGACGAAGAAACTGTACATTGGATGAGGTGGGGTGGGGCGGGGGTTGGGGTGGGGGGGGGACTTACATAGGAGGTGGTTGGGTGGGGGGGGGTAGGCGGGGTGGGGGAGGGGGTAACTGTACATTGGATTATCGACGAAACCTTACTTGGTCCCAAGAAGAGGGTCTCGTGTATTATTGGGTTAGGACATTTACATTGGAGGGGGTTGAGTTAGGACATTTACAGGGGCCAGTTTCGATTGCAGTCTCCCGTAGGTGCTCCTTGAGAGTGGTTTTAAAAGTGGGTAGTGATTCACATTCCTTTACAGCTGTGACAAACGGGTTATTATACCACAACAGGTCAATCAAAAGAGTCACAGTGGATGACTCAGAGTGGACACTGGCCGAGTGTATCCAAAGTGAACTCCAGATCGACGATATTGGTTACATTATACAGGTCTTACAGGAGAAGCGAGAGGTGTTTCCATTGTGTTGGGGTAGTTGGTCTGGAAGCCTTAATACTTTAGACAACAAATGTTGTTTCCGCGTCTCTGATTGGCCAGGTCATGTGACATGTGCGCCAATCGTGGGACCGCAAGTTTCTACACTGGTTAAGCTTAGGCGCTCGTTCGAAGTTGGTTAAGGTTAGAGTTTGTCTTAGAGCAGGGCGATAGAACACCAGCCCTGATTCCAAACTCTAACCTTAACCAACTGCGAAAGAGTCGCCTAAGCTTAACCAGTGATAAACTAGGCGTTAGGTAGTTTGCAGGCTGTTAGACCCGGAAATAGGCGCCGAACTTGGCCGTCCCACGATTGGCGCACATGTCACATGACCTGGCCAATCAGAGCGCAAAACTCGAACGCGGAAACAAACATTTGTTGTCGAAAGTATACACACGGACTGGAAAGGTGAGTGGTGTGGTTGGTCTGCTCTGTGGGGGGTTTTGGGTCCATGAAGGGGGGTGACGTGTTTTGGGGGTGGTTGGACTGGAAGGTGAGGGCGGTGAATTGTTTGCTCCGTGGGGGGAGGGGGTTTCTGTTTGTGAGGGGGGAACGTGTTCTGGGGTTGTTGATGTGGAGAGTGGTGTGGGGGTCATTGAACAAAATGGAGGGGGTGGGTATCTTTTGGTCTTGTTGACGATATTAGGAGACGATGAGTCTGTTACTCTCACAGTGGTATGAAGGTACAATTGAGTCATTTTCCAATCATTTTCCAATCACATGGTAAAAGCAATTGGCCCTGCTGGTCTCTGACAAGAACAAGTTACAGGTTGAAAAAGCCCTCAGCTCGGAACTCGGCAGAATCTGCACCTGGCTCGCTGATAACAAACTATCATTACACCTGGGTAAAACAGAGTCCATTCTCTTTGGATCAAATAGCAAACTCAGCAAGACCACAGCTTTTCTGTTACAGTGGGTGACAATATTGTCACAAGGAAAGATGAAATTACCTACCTGGGTTCCATCCTAGAGGCAAATCTTTCCTGTGAAAAATGGCATCCAATGTAATAAAAAGTCAACCAACAAACTAGATTCTTGTACCGGATCTCCTCTCTGGTAAACAAGAATACCTTGAAGACTCTAACAGGAGCACTCATTCAAGTGTACTATACGACTATGCTTGCACCTCATGGTACCAAAGCACCTCAAAGGCCCTAAAAACAAGACTACAAACATCACAAAACAAACTAGTCAGACTACTGCTTGGCCTTACTCATAGAACCCACCTCACCCCTGCCCACTTTGACAACCTAGGATGGCTTAGAGTAGACAACAGAGTACAGCAACTTGCAATGGGCCTGGTCTACAAGATACACAACACCACTGGGATACCCATGTCGAAATACTTCCCAAAGGTCAGTGAATTCCACGACCACAACACCAGAGGGAGTTCCACAAATCATGTTCAACCCAGATTCGGCTCAAACAAGGGGAAAAACACGTTTCACAATTATGCCACAATAATGTGGAACACCCTACGCACAACCGTGAAGGAATGTGAATCCCTACCCTCCTTCAAAACCGCTCTCAAAGAGCACAGATGGGGACAACGATGGAAATAAGTCCTGGACTTCTCGTTTTATCCCTGACAAGGCAAATACAAATGTTGATCTGTCAATGTTGTTATGTTCGTTGTCAATAAAATCAAATAAAATCAAACCTACGAGTGGCTGCAATTAGAACTGCCCCTGTAAATGTCCCCCCCCCCCACCAATGTACAGTTTCTTCCCCTTCGGATGTATATATTTTTTATGATCTCTTTTTACTACACAGTTCTGTATATCTGTATGTCATAAATGTCTGATGAATTGAAAATGGGGGACCCCGATGTAAACAAGATGGTCTGCATCCTCTTAGCAGTTGTGTTGTATTGAGCCGTACTGTATCGTACCCATTATGCAATCTGTTAATAAAGTTTTCAATCAACCAATCACAACTATACAGTTGTAGTTGCTAGGCTCTAGTGCTTTTCACTCATCGATATAAGTGGATCGTTTTTTATTTATACTTTTTATAACCGATGTTGGTCCCTCTCCAGGCGGAGTTATTATTACAAACCTATAGAGTCAGTACTTTTGAAGTATATTGCTTAAAACTGTATTTTTTGTTGATGTTTGGTGACAAATGTGCCTATATTCTCTGCTTCTGACTTGTGTGCAGCTCCATAATTACTAGCTCCCACTGTAATCAATTAGCCTCAGACAGAAGTGGGAAATGTACCAACTGATTGGCTAAATACAGGTTAAATAAAGGTAAAAAAATAGATATATACATACTGATCAGAAAGGTTTTTATTGCCAAGTAGTTTACACATACAAGGATTTGATTTGGTGCCCATCATGCATTGAACGCCAAAAACGAGTATATTGGTTTTATGTTTATTTTTTTAAATGATCATACTAGACTGTGACACTGTTCCACACCTTGTGTATGGATTTGGTAACACTGTGATAACGATCGAATCCCGATAGGTGGCAGTGTCGCCTACCTTTTCAGTACATCTGGGCCAGTTTCCTGTGAACTCTGAACAGCAAACTGTTTGTCAGAGACTCGGTAATAGTGATCGTATGTAGCAAACGATTGTTGGAGATTATTATGAAGAGGAAAAACAAGGTGACGATCCATCCGGAAGGTGCGTTTTCACCAGACTACGTTGGAGTCCGAATTTCTGGTAAATCATGAAAATACTAAAGCCAAACCGGCCGAGGATGTAATGTTTCTGTTCACGCGTAGTAGTCGCAAGAGCACTCCAGAGCCAGAATATATCGCTGAAATGTTCAGCGATAGCGACACAGACACAGACGGCAAGATTACCGAGTCAGACCCAGATGAGCCGGAATGGAGTGATTGATTGATTGAACTTTTTTATTTATTTTTTGTTATTTTTTTTCCCCTCCTTTTTCCGATTTTTCTCCCATCCCACTGTTAGTCGTTATGCCAATTCCCAACCCCTCTTCCTGGTTGTTGCGCACCCCCCCCTACTGTTGGTCCGAGAGGCCGGCGACTGTCACATGCTTTCCTCCGACACATGTGCAGCCAGCCTGGCCGCGCAGATTCTCACCGGGAGAGTGTAACGTGTGGAAGGTCGCACTACCTCTCTCCAGATCCTACCCTCGCTGTGCAGGCGCCCCGACCGAACTGTAGGGTCGCTGTCCACAATGCCCAGGACCCACCCACGGCTTCCCTCCCCCTAACTCAGCCGAACGAGTTAGTATAGCGATCAGCCCAAGCCAAGGCAATGCTGACTCTCCGGGAGTCGAGACCGCAGCCTCTTGCATTGGTGACGAGCACAATCTCCGCTACGCCACCTGACCGCCTGAACATTTTATTAACAGATTGCAGAATGGGTACAATACGGTACGGCTCAATACACACAATTGTTAAGGGGATGCAGACCAGAGAAAGACTTTCGTCTTGTTTACATCAGGGTCCCCCATTTTCAATTCATAATGACATTTATGACATACACAACATACAGATATACAGATATATATCATGATAATCATGACATTTATGACATACATGACATACAGATATACAGTACTGTTACTGAAGCAGGTAAGATTACCCATGGTGGTTTTGTGAATAGAACAATCATATATATATCAAGATGAGGCATGAGCCCTTTGACCTGGAAAGCGTCGAGCAACAAGCACGAACTGTGCATGCTTCACAAAAGACGCGATATCTCTCTTCCTAGAAAATTAGCAGGGATTTTTGGGAAAGGGCCACTCTTTAGCCTGGGATTGCACAGGAAGGGATGTATGTAGAAATAAACTGTATGTTCCCTGTTGGAGTATAAATATTGCCTTTCAAATGAGCATAGTATGTCTCCAGTCCATAGCTATAATATAGTATATACGATGGGTCTACAAACATCGTTAAAACGGTCTGAAATGCTGGCGCCAGGGAGTAGAGATGGGAAAACAGCGTGGCAGTCAAATAGAGTACAATAGAATAGAATTATAAAATAAAATAGGCCGGGGCTGTACAATTGTGCACGATGTGGTCAAGTATATACACTAATTAGAATAAAAAGGGAAGTATGAACAAGTATGAAGAGTTTTGAGTGTATATACAGATATATATAGTCCAGTAAGGGTGTGTTAATGTAACACAGCGGGGGTGTCAGTGGGGGGTGTCAGTGGGGTCCCGAGCCTCGTTGATGAGGCCCACTGCAGAGGTTTTGATCGGCTTGTTGTCTAGTATATCAAAAAGAGAATATTCCCATAATTGACTCTTCAGCAACTCATACTGTAGATGCTGAAGCTCAGAAATAACTCAACGTTACCTGATGACATGGGCTTATACATTTCTAACTTGTGTCATGTGTTTGCGGAACCAAGTACTATGCAGAACCAAGTGATACAGCGAGGCTACAGGACAAAAGACACGCAAAAGACATTTTATTTTTATTCTTTATTCTATTTTATTCTTATTTGTTATATTATTATATTCTTATTCCTATTTTAGTCATAACGACTACCTAAATGTTTATTGTTGTTCAATGTGAGCGATCTGTAGTGCCGAATTTCCCCCTGGATTATTAAAGGATTTCTATCTATTCTAACCTAATATTGAGGCATCAAGCCAGACTTTACTCTGCAATAAAAAAAGAAGTGCTACCACATATCTTTACGTCACTTTATGTCACTTTGGTTCATGTTGCCCCTCCCACTACACGTGTTGTTTGTTGATCATTAGTCTAATGTTATTTCATATGCCATCTAAAAGAATGTCATTTGGTGGATGCTTTTATCCAAAGCAGCTGAGTGCATGTAAAATGTTTGGTACGCGTGGACCGGCCTCACTGTGAATCCACCGTGCCGTAGCTCAGGCAGTGTCGGTGCTGTTCTCCACCCATTGACACATGGGACCAGAGCTACACACCGGCCCTATATTTAATGCTATTTCTCCCCACGCAGGAAGCACCCGGTGGAGACACAAAACCTATTCAGAGTTTTCGAGGATGCTCATTTTTCAGGTAAGCTGGAAAAAAAGTTGCAAGATGCATATACTGTTGCAGAAAACAAAACAACCTCAGATTTTGCCACTGGTAACTCCTAGTATGGGTTAATGGTACCCCTCAGTTTAGCTGGTGCCAGAATCAATTAAACAGGAAGCAAGCTTACTCTGCGGTTAAGTCGATAGTGTCTTTCCTTTGTTAGGCTTTGATTTCCGTTCCGTTCCTTTCCTTTCCTTTCCTTTCCTTTCCTTTCCTTTCCTTTCCTTTCCTTTCCTTTCCTTTCCTTTCCTTTCCTTTCCTTTCCTTTCCTTTCCTTTCCTTTCCCTTCCTTTCCTTTCCTTTCCTTTCCTTTCCTTTCCTTTCCTTTCCTTTCCTTTCCTTTCCTTTCCTTTCCTTTCCTTTCCTTTCCTTTCCTTTCCTTTCCTCCTCTCCTCTCCTCTCCTCTCCTCTCCTCCTATCCTCTCCTCTCCTCTCCTCTCCTCTCCTCTCCTCTCCTCTCCTTTCCTTTCCTTTCCTTTCCTTTCCTTTCCTTTCCTTTCCTTTCCTTTCCTTTCCTTTCCTTTCCTTTCCCCTCCCTGAGATATCTTGAGATAATAATTCCATCACAAGTCACATTTCCCCTCCCAGGCAGTAAGCACATACATAGATCTGACTGCTATTCTCTGTCCTCGCTCCACAATGGTGTAACGAACTCCCCACCACAGTCAGGACAGCTGAAACCCGCCAAATTTTCCGTTGTCAACTAAAAACACATTTCTTCAACCAATATCTGAAATGAAAACGAACCTTAGTATGCACTCTCCTAGTAAGGAATCTACCTTGCCTATTTATTACATACTATGCCAATATGCACTCGAGTCTGTAGCACTCAAGTTCGACACTGACGAACAATCTTACTTACCCTTAGCTGCCAGAGTTGTACCCTTCCTGCTGACTTGTTGTACAGAACTTGTAAGTCACTTTGGATAAAAGCATCAGCTAAATGACTAAATGTAAATGCGAATGGTATATACTCTACACAGGGGCTGAGCTTCCTACAGGCGATATAGGCGGTTGCCTAGGGCGCCACCCAGAGGGGGGCGCCAACAAAAAAAATGTTTTAATTTAATTTTAAATTTTAAATTAAACCATACCATACCATACATACACTTTACATACATACATTTACATTTTACACAGAAATTCTAACATAAGGGGAAATGAGCCAAAAATCTAAAACGGTCGGTCGGTCTGAGCCTCAGCTTTAGGTGTTCACAGTCAGAACATGCTAGAGTGCTGTGCATTGATGGGTATCGGTCAAGTGTTTATAGAATTGAGCGTTGAGGAAAGAAAGACTATACGTTAGAGAACTATGAAGAGGCAAAAGCCATCCGGCCATCCAGTATAAAAAGAGAAGAAAAGAAGAAGACGAGAAACGTGCCAAGGTGAAAGGTATGCAATTTTGTACAACTTCCAAGACCTGCCACACCAAGAGCTGATGAAGCAAGCAGAGGCACTTGTACACACCTTAAACCATGGAGGGCAATCTGATTTGGATGGGAAGGAGCTGGCTGAGTTGGAACATTTGATGTGATTGATGACTTTGCAGCGAGGAAGGCCAGAAGGATTGCACTGTAAATGGAAACCAGTAGGAGCTACAGGCTAACCTTGAAGTGTGATGATAGGGAGTGGAATGTAAATAGTTCTTTAGACAAAGTGAATTTGTAATTTCTATTTATTTGTTTGTTTATTTAGCATATTATATTTTGATTATATATGTGTAACATATTTTACAATACATAATTTTCTTTTAAAGCAAATGTGCACGTTATTTTATTGTTTGTTATTGTTATTATTTATTGTTAGCTAAGTTGTTTGTTTTAATTCTTTAGTGTGCACTTTACATTTCTTCTTAATTTTCTTTGAAAGCAAATTTGCACATTCTTTTATTGTTTGTTGTTATTATTATTATTATTATTATTGTGTGTTAGCTAAGTTGTTTATTTGTTTTAATTCTTTAGTGTGGACTTTACATTTATTCTTAGCTCTTGTTCTTGCTTGTAAAAAATAAAGGTGCAGTACTTTACTGTATAACTGTTAACCCTTTCACTGCCACCCGACGGAGGGTTAACCCTTTACTATCACACAACCGACGGTCGTGAAAGGGTGTATTGTCGCAGTGAAAAGGGTTAACCGCAGTGGTGAAAATCGCCTAGGGCGCCAGATGTGCTAGGTCCGCCCCTGGCTCTACACATGAATCCACTACAGCAGTTACAAATTGTATAGTATAGTACAATGTGACTCTATGTATATTGTTGTGTATAAATACATGTTCCCTTCTATTTGTGGAATTCTGTGTATTTATGTGTTTGTCATCTGACAATTACAGTAGTGTTGCTTAAAGGACTCTTTCATAATAGATGCTATAACCTCTCGAGGAACCACAGTTATGCTCCCTGAGCGTGACGGAGCATGCAAGCAGGCAAACAAACAAATAAACAGACAAATATATAAATAAACAAATCAATCAATTCCTTCTTGTTTTGCCAAGGAGCTGTCTTTCCAGGTTAGAGCTGGAATCTCTTGAAGGACTCCATGCTACCCAGAAGGACACGAGGCGCGGCCTTGAGCGATGGACGTATTACCCAGAGGGTTGAGGCTGAAGACAATGAGCAACCCAGACAGACCGGGACGGAGACGTGTGAGAGAGAAAAGCACACATCTCACGGTCACAACCAGGTTTACTGAACTGTTTTATATTCCGCTCCCACTCCCCTGCTCACTGCGTTTAAAGGGATTTTCTCCGTCGGATCTATACACGCCGATAGCCGTATCAGAGATCTTCTGGAAATACAGAAATGTGATACATAAGAGATATGTAACATGTCGGAAACCAACCAAAGTAACCTGATTTTCTGTCTTTGTCATACATAGGAGGATATTATATATCTTCCATGGCAAAAAAGAAAAATAGATTATATCTCAATCGTTCTTGCCTAATGATCTCAATCTAATGGTCTAAGCTTGGTCTAAATTCTGTAAAAGTAATGGGTCAGATTATTGGATGATACTTTGTATTCAGAATTGGTATGGGCAGTCATAAAAGCGGTAACTGCCCATCCCTAGTCTTTCCCACTTCTTATCCCATGTCCTCTCTTGTCCTGCCCCATCCCATCCTATGGTATCTCCTCTTAAAGGAACACGCCAACATTTTGGGAAATTAGCTTACCTTCTTCTCCAGAGAGAGACAAGAAGACAGATACCAGTTTCCTCTCTGAGCATTCAGTAGAAAGCTATCTGTTAGCTGCATGTTAGCCTAGCTTAGCACAATGAATGGAAGCGGACAGTAATGGGTAGCCTTCGGGGGAGAGGTGTTAGTTGGACAATGCCTAGGCTACCCGTCACTGTCCGCTTCCATTCATTGTGCTAAGCTAGGCTAACGTGCAGCCAGATAGCTTTCTACTGAACGCACAGAGAGGAAACTGGTATCTATATCTTCTAGTCTCTCCCTGGAGAAGACGGTAAGCTAATTTCTCAAATTGTCGGCGTGTTCCTTTTAAGGCTCACCCGCAAACCTCATGTCAACAACGTGTGTTTACATCTCCGTGACTACCAACAAACCCAACGCATTTTGCAACCATGAATCAGCCACAGGTAGAGAGAAAAACAAACTCTCGCGTATTATAATATGGGCTGTTTTCCCTCCTGAAACTGGTGCGCGCCGCCCCGTCGGAAGACGTGTCTTGTCCTCGTTCCCCCGCGCGATTATCTCAGCACGACTTGATCTGAGCGGGCGAAAGGGAAGCCGGCGGCGCGTGCACGAGCGGGTCTCGGGCTTGAATAATTCAGATGGCTTATTTACATATCCTTTATTTTTACAGCGGAGCACCACCATCCCAACTGCTGCCACGCCGCTGTGTTACTCACTCCCACCATTACAGACTTCTGCTGCCTTCCCCCTGGCGTTCCCCAGTTGTGTCGAGTAGTGGGAGATGTTTGTGTGTGTGGGGGGGGGGGGGGGGGGGGGGGGTGTCGGCATCTGTATTTGTGTGCCTCTCTGTGTGTGTGTGTGTGTGTGTGTGTGTGTGTGTGTGTGTGTGTGAGAGTCAGAGTAAGCTAGAGACAGTATGTGCATATTAATACTGTGTGTATGTGTTGCAGCATGTTTGCTGAAGCATGTGTGTGTGTGTGTGTGTGTGTGTGTGTGTGTCTGTGTGTGTGTGTGTGTGTGTGTGTGTGTGTTTGTGTGTGTCTGTGTGTGTGTGTGTCTGTGTGTGTGTGCACGTGTGTGTGTGTCTGTGTGTTTGTGTGTGTGTGTGTTTGTGTGTGTCTGTGTGTGTGTGTGTCTGTGTGTGTGTGTCTGTGTGTGTGTGCACGTGTGTGTGCGTCGCCCTCGCCACACGCAGCAGCATTATTATGAGCAGCGTCACTTAAAGAAGATGGATGCTGCGGAGTTCGTTGCCCTCTGGCTCAGTTATAGAGATATGACAGTCTCTTTATCATCAGAGTCACTTTATTGTTTTCTTTGCATAATGATACTGTTTGAATGGATGTTTCCATATATTTTCAGGGGCTTTCAATAGTGTACATCGGTACACTGTATACTGTATATTGTGTACACTATATACTGTACGTCCTGCATCAGTACCTTGTTTAGTTGGAATCTCTTTTGCTTTTGTTCTAAAATGCTTCGATACAAAGTCAGTTACTTGGGAATAACCGGGGTCAGCTGTTGGTGTCGATGGGTCGTCCTGTGCTGCTTGACCCGGGATTATGACCCAGGTGGAGAGCAGGGAGACCTGGGTCAGTTTGGTGTAAAAAGGGTTTCATGGTTGACCATGTGTTCCTTTGGCTTTGGTTAGGGTGCCCTGTGTTGACATAACAACGCACAATAAAAAGGGTTGTATTCACATTGACATTTCTGTCAATAGCTGCGTGAGACCATCTGGTGACTTAGCAAATAAAGTAAAGTCCACAAAAACGATGTTCTTGGCATCATGTCCATCTGCATGTTGAAAAATGAGCGTACAAAATAAATAAACCCTTCGGAACACTGCAGGGCTCCAATGTCCACGCATTTATTGCACCAACTTAGTGGTGGTAATGTTTTTTTTTTCTTTAAATTTTTTTCTGTTTCTGATTTCTCTGATTTTCTCCCCGTCCCAATTAGTCGTTGTGCCAATTCCCCCCCCCCTCCCCTACCTGGCTGCTGTACGCATGTTCTCCTACGAGTCGGTACAAGGGCGTCCCGAGTCGATCGCACGCTTCCTCCGAGACGTGCGCCGACAGCCAGTGACGTCGGTGAAGTGTAACGCGTGGGAGGCCACGCTATCTCCACCAAGTCCTGCCCCGCTTAGCAAGCGCCGAGACCTGACCTGTCCACAACGCCAGATTCCCACCCGCCAGCTTCCCCACCCCCTAATACCGCCAATTGTATTAGTGTGAACGGCCAGCCAAGCTGGTGGCAACGCCGAGAGCTGGACTCGAACCCAGCATCTCCTGCGTTGGTGACGAGCGCAATCTCCGCTACGCCACCTGACCGCCCAGATGATGGTAATGTTTTGAGCAACACCTGCTCTTCATCAGTTTAGACACGGCTGCTCTTCTGTAACGTTTGGGGTTTGCTCTCCTCAGGGAGCAGACCTCTAGCGTTACCTGGTGGGTAATTGACCTGTCGACCTGTCCTAATTACACTCATTCGTACCTGGTGTGACTCGTTAAATGTCTCTTTATATTCTCTTCCGTGTCACACAAACACCCGTCAGTCGATCACTGAAACTGTCCGTGAGTATATACCTACCTGTTTAGTCTTATCGCTCCTTGCCACGGAGGATAAGTTTGTTCGCGATGTTTTGAATCGCTGTGCCACTTTGATTGCCGATTGAATTGAGTTGTTAAAGGATTATTCTTATCCTATGTGCAGCACCATCGTTTGATGGAATTACTATTTAGTGTGCTTTGGAGACCCTTTGTTTTCCCCCATTATTGTGATGAATACCTATGTATTGTGAAATCGATTTAGCGTGTTTTGGAGACGGAGATTTCGCCCCTTTTGTTTATCACCATCGTGTGCATGTTCATTCAGCTACTCTAATTAAAGACGTAGTGCTTTATTCGAAAATCAACATCTGTTTCTCATCGTCTCTGTTCTGCACTGCACCTGGGTCCAACACACCTACCAAACCGTAACACTCTTCATCAGTTCAGACACGGCACAACGCCATCTTAAATAATACACATGCTACAGTCACATGATTCAGTCACATGATGCAGTCACATGATACAGTGTCTATGTGACATAGAAACAGCATAGACAAGACACATATGCCCATATATACAGTATATATACATGTACACATACACACATCCATATACATACATTACATAGGTGATAGAATACACAGCTCTGTATTCAAAGTACACTATTCAATAGTATAAGGTTCAGAGTTCAGAGTTTTTATTTGCCACATGGAATAATACAATCATAGTTTCTTCATTAAAAAATCATAAATAGCCATTCCATGGACAAAAGGAGCAGGAAGAAGAATAAATCTTATCTTAGGTGACTAAATATCCCCAGAAAAAAAAATGTTATATACAGTATGTACAAAAAATACACATTGAGAGGAAGACACTTCTCTTGGGGTGTCCCTCACCACAGTCAGGCTTCGGTCACAGACAAAAGAAAACATCACAGAGACCAAAAACCAACATCACGGAGACTAAAAAACACCACAGACCCAAAAACACCACAGAGACCAAAAACCAACATCACAGAGACTAAAAACCAACACCACACAGACCAAAAAACATCACAGAGACTAAAAACCAACATCACAGAGACTAAAAAACATCACAGACCAAAAAACACCACAGAGACCAAAAACATCACAGAGACCAAAAACACCACAGACCAAAAAACACCACAGAGACCAAAAAACACCACAGAGACCAAAAAACAACACCACAGAGACCAAAAACAACACCAGAGACCAAAAAACAACACCACAGAGACCAAAAAACATCACAGAGACCAAAAACATCACAGAGACTAAAAACCAACATCAGAGACTAAAAAACATCACAGACCAAAAAACATCACAGAGACCAAAAACAACACCACAGAGACCAAAAACATCACAGAGACCAAACACATCACAGAGACCAAAACCAACATCACAGAGACCAAAAACAACATCACAGAGACCAAAAAACATCAGAGACCAAAAACAACACCACAGAGACCAAAAAACACCACAGAGACCAAAAACAACACCACAGAGACCAAAAACAACATCACAGAGACCAAACAACACCAGAGACCAAAAACAACATCACAGAGACCAAACAACATCACAGAGATCAAAACCAACATCACAGAGACCAAAAAACATCACAGAGATAAAAAAAAACAACATCACAGAGACCAAAAAACATCACAGAGACCAAAAAGCAACATCACACAGACTAAAAAACATCACAGACCAAAAAACACCACAGAGACCAAAAACGACACCACATACCAAAAAACACCACAGAGACCAAAAAACATCACAGAGACTAAAAACAACACCACAGAGACCAAAAAACATCACAGAGACTAAAAACAACATCACAGAGACCAAAAAACACCACAGAGACCAAAAACAACATCACATAGACCAGAAAACAGCACAATGGAGGACAATGAGAATGGACAGATAGCAATACTATAAATGATATATAAAGCTCTTTGAAAGTACATCGGTTTGTTTACTTTCTGCTGTCCTCTGAGGCCTAAATCCGCGTGGGGCACCGGTCGTCAAAGTGTTAAGATGAGGTCGGACTCTGCACTGACAGATTTGTGTTCATTGTGCTGCTTTTATAAAGCCTCAAATGACGGCTTACAATATTTCATGAAAGCAAAGTGTTTTGTTTGTCTAAGATTTAAAAAGGTTTAAACTTTACAGCACTGACAAAGTTGAACAAAGTGCTGTACAAGTCCCTGCACAACATAAAAAAAAGTAAAAAAAATAGAAATACGTTTTTTTATTTATTTTTTTATTTATTTTTAATCTCGAAGCTTCGAATTAAAATCAAATCGCGGCCCCGAAGCTTCGAATGCCAATTCTTTTTTCGAAGGTCAGCCCTACATCACAGACCAAAAAGAAACACCACAGAGACCAAAAACCAACATCACAGAGACCAAAAAACATCACAGACCAAAACACATCACAGACCAAAAAATATCACATAGACCAAAAACCAACATCACAGAGACTAAAAACCAACATCACAGAGACCAAAAACCAACATCACAGAGACCAAAAAGAAACATCACAGACCAAATAGAAACACCAAAGACCAAAAAGAAACATCACAGACCAAAAAGAAACACCACAGACCAAAAACAAACATCACAGAGACCAAAAAGAAACATCACAGACCAAAAACCAACATCACAGAGACCAAAAAGAAACATCACAAACCAAATAGAAACATCACAGACCAAAAACCAACATCACAGAGACCAAAAAGAAACATCACAGACCAAATAGAAACATCACAGACCAAATAGAAACATCACAGACCAAAAACCAATAGGGACTAAAAAGAAAATGAGAGCACATATGACAAGTGAATACGCAAGAGGATTTAGCTGGCGGGTAGTTGATCTAGGGAGTCACAAAAATGGGCGAACGTCCATTTCCTCATAGAGGCCCTTAGGTGACATAGTGTCTAGAGTGTAAATCCAGACCTAGTTCATGTTTCAAGAGAAGATTGTTTATGTCTCCCCGCCACCCTCCTCCGTGGGAGTTAGACATGTTGGATTCCAATATAACTAAGAGAGGCAACAGTGTGGTTCATTAGACTGAAGTGGTTTTGGCCACAGGGCTCTTTTGGTCATGGTCTCTGTTCCGAGATTCTGTTTCTGAGGCGTCTGGAAATCTTTACTAAGTCCACAGGGGCCCATTGGAGCATGTAGATCACATTGTCACTTTTACATGAGATGATACCTTTTAATAGTGAATGCTTTCCCTGTGTGTGGGTGATAGAATGTCTTGGTTTTAAGAGTGAAATTACACTGTTACCACATTTGTAATTGCCCGGTTCTATAGAACCCTGACAATCTGCCCTCGCCAACATGTTTCTGAGATTTGGGGGTCTTTTAAAAACAATCCATGGTGGGTTGTCCAGGTGTCCTCTGAGGACAGTGTGGTGGGTTGTCCAGGTGTCCTCTGAGGACAGTGTGGTGGGTTGTCCAGGTGTCCTCTGAGGACAGTGTGGTGGGTTGTCCAAGTGTCCTCTGAGGACAGTGTGGTGGGTTGTCCAGGTGTCCTCTGAGGACAGTGTGGTGGGTTGTCCAGTTGTCCTCTGAGGACAGTGTGGTGGGTTGTCCAGGTGTCCTTTGAGGACAGTGTGGTGGGTTGTCCAGGTGTCCTTTGAGGACAGTGTGGTGGGTTGTCCAGGTGTCCTCTGAGGACAGTGTGGTGGGTTGTCCAGTTGTCCTCTGAGGACAGTGTGGTGGGTTGTCCAGGTGTCCTTTGAGGACAGTGTGGTGGGTTGTCCAGGTGTCCTTTGAGGACAGTGTGGTGGGTTGTCCAGGTGTCCTTTGAGGACAGTGTGGTGGGTTGTCCAGGTGTCCTTTGAGGACAGTGTGGTGGGTTGTCCAGGTGTCCTCTAAGGACAGTATGGTGGGTTGTCCAGGTGTCCTTTGAGGACAGTGTGGTGGGTTGTCCAGGTGTCCTCTGAGGACACTGTGGTGGGTTGTCCAGGTGTCCTTTGAGGACAGTGTGGTGGGTTGTCCAGGTGTCCTTTGAGGACAGTGTGGTGGGTTGTCCAGGTGTCCTTTGAGGACAGTGTGGTGGGTTGTCCAGGTGTCCTTTGAGGACAGTGTGGTGGGTTGTCCAGGTGTCCTCTGAGGACTGTGTGGTGGGTTGTCCAGGTGTCCTTTGAGGACAGTGTGGTGGGTTGTCCAGGTGTCCTTTGAGGACAGTGTGGTGGGTTGTCCAGGTGTCCTCTGAGGACAGTGTGGTGGGTTGTCCAGGTGTCCTCTGAGGACAGTGTGGTGGGTTGTCCAGGTGTCCTCTGAGGACAGGCTCCATGGCTACAACATGCCAATGTTTCTTTTGGTAACACTTTATAATACAGCCCACGTTGTACAGTGTAATCACCGGGAAACTGCAATGTAATTACACAGAATCTACCGTGTAACTTCCTCATATGAATCCGTACAACGTTATTGCCATAAAATACAACGTAGATTGTTTCTTTACCTTTCTGTGAACGTCTAGCCGCGTGTCTTAATCCGGTAAAAAATTAAGGAGCTATGGACATTATACAAAAGTAACTGTACATACAGTATATTTCATTCACAGTATTTGCTGCCCTATATCGGGCGCCTGGTGGTACTAAATCCAGATGTAACTCTGCCATCTGAAAGAGGAGATTTGGGCCGATCCACAGATGTATGACTTGGCCATAATAAGGTACTCTTTAGGCCTGATATTCTATATTCATATTTCATATTGAATGTGTCCGGATTGCAAAATTCAGTACTGTATCTACAAAAAAACGTAGTCATCTTTAGTACACTTGATCTCAAGAAGGTGCTGAATGAGCTCAGTGCAATTCTTTCACGTTTGGTCAATGTTAGCATGGTGTTATTTCATAAAAAAAAAAAAAAAAAAAAACGAATAATAATAATTGATATTCTCCTTTGGTTCATTACAATTTACTGAAGCATAGTAACAAACACAATGTCTCTGACATTCCCTGAGGTCCATAGATGTCCCTAGATACCAATAACATGCAAATGGTCTTGTAGAAGTGGAGCAATCTTCCATTTACATGGATATGTACTTTTAGGCAGAAATATGGCTAGGGCTTAACAGGTTAAAGGTGCTGTAAATTGTACTTTTTGTTAAAGTAAGTGTTAAACAGCTCTCCAACAGCCATCACTGATGTAAGGGATAATGTATAGCTACGAGGTCATTGTTGCAAAATAATTGACCGACACGTAGTTTAAAATACCGAGCCGCCTCGGCGAGGTGTTTTAAACGTCAGTGAAGGTCAATTATTTTGCGATGATGACCGAGTATAGCTATACATTATCCCGCTTATTACATGGCTAACTTACTAACAATATACCTAATTCATTTTACACCATCGACAAGACGAGATCAAATACAGACGCAGTTGTTCTGTGTGTCAGTGGGGCTGACAAACAGTGTGTGTCAGTGGGGCTTGATTACTCCAGCTGCGAAAAACAATAATCACCGGTGGTTATCGAAAAATAATTCACCGCTGTCAGGGGCTATTGACCAATCACCATCAAGCATTTCGGCGAATGTTAAAACGCCATGTAATAAATCGATATTGTGTCTGGTCAATAACATGGGTCTCCCAGTCCCTCCGCTCTGCAGTAAACAGAAAATACTGGTATCCCTTCCCACTTTATCCAATCAGAAGAGAGAACCCTAGAATTTGTTTATAACTTATTTCAAGAAATCTGGCCAAGTCAAACCTTTATTTCAATCTTGAAAAAAATCACTGAGAGGTTTGGCCCTCATTTCCAAACAAGTACAAAATGAGACTGAATAGTTTGCAATCATGGATTGGTATATGGAGCTTCTTAATTTTATGGGTGCTTTGTAGAAAGTTCCATGTAGCCGTATCATAAAAGCAATCTTTCCAATCTCCGTGCGAACTGGAGGGCCTTGCAGCATAATCATCATTGGAGCGAGTTTGGGATGGTCCGTAATTTCAAATTAACATCGACGTAATATATAGGATGGTAACTTTCCAATAATGGCTTCATACAGAAAGAAATACCCATGTATATCACGCCTCTCAGCCGGAGAAGACCACCCAGCTTTGTCCTATAGAATGCAATGATGTGTACCATACAACTAACTATCACCTTTAATTAATCTGAGGGCAGATTTTATATACCAAATCTAAGGGCTTGAGAATGGAGGCAGCAGCATGACTATACATTACATCATTACACCATTATATATAAAACTGACAACAAAACAAAAAACAGCTGCAACTGGAAGGGTGCACTCAGTAGAGTGCAAATGTCCACCAGGCAGTACGACTATTATGCTGGAGTCGACAGAGGGCTTTCCCAGAATGACAATGAAACAATGAAAATCGGATGTACTACCACTAGAATGTCATGTAGCTCATAACCTAAACAGTAGGATAGCCTTTTTGTCATCCGAGCCAGTCCAAAATGCACCTGAAATGAGCATAATAGGCACAATCCACAGACCCAGCTGTAGTGCAAGTTGGATGGATGAAAGAGGATGCCAAATTGCAAATGCCCTTGTTGCATTACATTCCTTTTTATAATGTGAGGGGCAACACATTGATGATGGGCAGCCGATAGTATCTTAACCAGAGCCCACAGTTTACCAGTTAATGGCAGCATTCCTGTCTGAGCAGCAGGGGATACGTATCACTATGATAGGAATATCCTTGGAGGAGACTCCAGGATCAGACCATTTCATAATTAACCAGTGACATGTGGCTGATCATAACGTAAAAGACCAAGAGAGAGAGATGCGCTGTACCTTATAACCATAACGTAACTTTAGCCTAAATAACATTAGCTGTTACTGTGAAATAGAGCGAGAGAGAGAGCGAGAGAGATGCGCTGTACCTTATAACCATAACGTAACTTTAGCCTAAATAACATAGATGCGCTGTACCTTATAACCATAACGTAACTTTAGCCTAAATAACATGAGCTGTTACAGTGAAAGAGAGCAAGAGAGACAGCAGGAGAGAGAAAGAGAGCGAGAGCACCACAAGTAGCTATATCTATGTTAACTTCAGATGTAGCC
Source organism: Notolepis coatsorum (assembly GCF_963971535.1). Taxonomy (NCBI): domain Eukaryota; kingdom Metazoa; phylum Chordata; class Actinopteri; order Aulopiformes; family Paralepididae; genus Notolepis; species Notolepis coatsorum. The sequence continues at coordinate 18,769 of NW_028172707.1, forward strand.
TACCTGGTAACGTTAGCTAGCTTGACACTTATGTCTGACAGACTCCACACGTTTTTTTTCTGGGGCAAAAACATATATGTCTACAGATGTCCTTCTCACACCTGTTTCTATTCCTTGGGCAACTTGCAAGGCTGTCCTGATTAATGTTTCGTCTATATAGCAACCATTTCAACATCCAATTCAAGGAATTCCCCTCTGGCGTCCAATAGCTGCACAGCATTGTAGTTAAAGTGTGCCGTTCACTCAAGCATTGTGCTGTATTACGCTGCCACCTGGTGAAAAAAATAAATAAAAAATAAGTAATCCAAAACGGACGCACTTGCTCACCTCCCTAGTAGCTCCCGGCCGGTCAGGCCAAGTGGAGCTAGCACTAAATTGGCTACAGGACACGTACTGAAAAGGTCTTGCATCACCAAAACCATGAGAGGTCCTTGTTCATAATAGTCACAATTGTGCACAAAATGTATTAGACACACAAACACCAGACTGATTACATATGATCCCCTCCAGGCTGCCACCTGGTGGAGATAATGATCCTTTCCCTGCTAAGCATTGGAATGCTGGCTCTGTTTCTGTACAAAAAGCCATGTAGAAACGGTGACAACCTTGTCTGTACCCTCAACACGCGTTATGCAACAACCCCTGTGTAAAAGGTAGCGTCACGTCTTTGAACCTCATCTCGTGACTACAATAAATGGCCATCACTGATTTCTATAGCAAGAAACAAACAAACAAAGAAACCAAAGAGAAAAACCTACTGTAGTTACCGTCTCAGAAAACAAACGTATATAATGTAGTACTTTGTGAAACAGCTTCCTAAAATAAACCCCCATGCTAGAGTGGATTCGCGGGACTATTACCTCTGTCTGTCCCTACATTCTATATTGATTTCAGAGATCTGCTCTTAGCCCCCCCTCTACGTCATGCTCAGACACGCTTCGTCTGTTTGTGTTTTATTTTTCATTTAGCCAGAGGCCGGAGCCGAATTCCTCTGATGAAAAACAAAGGCAACAGTGTATGAAAAGACAAAAAAGAACAAGAACTGAAAGGCTTCCGTCGTCCGTGTTGAGAATTGGCGGGTTTCACGCGAGAGGCACTGCAGCCAAAGCGCCCCGTGCTTATTTGTTCATTATTAACAAATAAACGGGGGGTAGAAAAATTAAGACTGATGAATTAGCGATCTGTTCTCGTCACGTGCCCCCCCCCCCCCCCCCCCTGAGAATTATTCCCTGAACCTTCCGAACGCTTCAGACGCAAATATTTTCTTTGGATTGTGCCTGAGCCCTGAGGGGAAGTGCACTCTGTAGAAGGAAAACAACACAAACGACACGCATTTCCCACATTCCACAGTGTGTGTGTGTGTGTGTGTAGAGATAGGGCACAGAGTGAGTGTGTAGCCTACGGATAGGGCAGAGGATGATAATTTTAGGGAGCGTGTGCGTGTGTGTGTGTACTGTGAAGTATGCGTTTATTTGTGTGTGTGTATGTGTGTGTATACGAAGTGTTTATACTACAGAGATTGTGTGTGTGATAGAAGTGTGTGAGTGTGTGTGAGTGTGTGTGTGTGTGTGTATCCCCTGGAAAGCACCTGAAGCATGTGGACTCTTCTTGTGAGCGACCAGAACAACATTATTAATGTCTCTGCCCTGGAGGCAGCTTTAAACCCCTGACCTCTCTCCCACCTCTCAGCTCCTCCACATATCAGCTGGAAAACACTGCACAAACATTCCTCTGTGGCGCTTGTGTGTGTGTGTGTCTGTGTGTGTATGTGTGTGTGTGTATATATGTGTGTGTCTGAGTGCTATCCCCTTTGGTATTTATTTGGTATTTGGTGCTGAAACATTCCGTAGTCTTGTCTGTGTGTATGTGTGTTTGTGTGTGTGTGTATATATATGTGTGTGTGTGTGTGTGTGTGTATGTTTGTGTGCGCGCGTATGTCTTGTCTGCATGTTTGCATGCCTCTGCACATGCTGGTGCATGTGTGTGTGCACGTGCTGGTGCGTGCGTGTGCACGTGCTGCTGGTGCGTGTGTGTGCACGTGCTGGTGGTGCGTGTGTGTGCACGTGCTGGTGCGTGTGCGTGTGCACGTGCTGCTGGTGCGTGTGTGTGTGCACGTGCTGGTGGTGCGTGTGTGTGTGCACATGCTGGTGCGTGCGTGTGTGTGTGCACGTGCTGGTGGTGCGTGTGCGTATCCTGTACTTTGCTGTATACGGGGCTGTTATTTTCCAGTGACAAGCTAACCTTTGAACTTTTGCCAGAGGACACATGTTTGCTGTGGGTTTTTACTCAAATCATTTCCACCGATATGACAGATGAATGCCTATAGGCGTGCGGGTACAGGGATTGGGGTCATCTCGAATTTCAAGACGGTTGTTAACGTGATTAAGGGGCGTATTTAAACCGCCGTGCGCCATGTGGCCACTGTACGTCTCGATCTACACAGAGATAACTTGCACTCAGCAACAGAGTGGCACATGGCGTCAGTCTAGCAGCCCAATGCGAGAACGGACGCACACCGCAGAGACCGACGCAAATCCTGGCTTTTTGTGAAGGAAATACCTTGTGATCATCGGGAGGAGAATAACATTGCACTCTATATCAATTTTCCCCTGTCAACATTTGCCTTGGGAAATTTATACCCTGTACACAACAATGGCAACGGACTCAAATAACCGAGGCTCTTTGTTTGAGTGGCGCGCAATCTGATCCAGCAGCTGATCTGGTTCTTGGAAGACAAGGAGCGGCTAATGGGCGTCACGTTTCCCCCCTCGTTCTCTCCCTGTAACCTCACACTCTCTCTCTCTCTCTCTCTCTCTCTCTCTCTCTCTCTCTCTCTCTCTCTCTCTCTCTCACAGTAACCCCTCTATTCTATCATACCTCTCTTTTTCTAGTACACCCCTCCTCTCTCTCTCTCTCTCTCTCTCTCTCTCTCTCTCTGTCACTCTCTCTCTCTCTCTCTCTCTCTCTCTCTCTCTGTCTCTCTCTCTCTCACAGTAACCCCTCTATTCTATCATACCTCTCTTTTTCTAGTAGACCCCTCCTCTCTCTCTCTCTCTCTCTCTCTCTCTCTCTCACACTCATGTCTTTCTTTCTCTCTCGCTCCCATTGTCCCTTGATTGTAAGTAATCCACACCGTGTCAGGCTCGTACACAGAGCCAATCCATACAATCTACCATCCTGTGCTTATCTTCATTGACACAAATAGACAGTAATTGCAGCCTTGTTGGTGGTTGTCACCTCTACGAAACCTACGCACACTCCTCTTTCTTATGGTTTCATCTATCTCCCTCCCTCCCTCCCTCCCTCCCTCCCTCCCTCCCCTTCTCCCACTCCTCCTCTCCAATGGCATAACTAACATGGCAAATACAGTGTAGTTCCAATGATAGCATGCGGAATCTCTCTCTCTCTCTATGCCGTGAACAGATTGGCGCTAGCGTCACCTAGCCTCGAACATTAAGTGCCATGATGTCATCTCAATGAGACAGGAAACAGAGCATCCTGGGTTTAGAAGAGGGGGGAAAAACAGAGGAGGAAGTGAATTTGTTTTCCTGTGTTTTTCCTTTCAGTTTTCTTGGTCACTTCTCTCTCCTCCGTTTCGCTGGATGGATGAGGACGATAAGCATCTAAGTGGATTATGGCTAAAACGATCCCATGATGGATATTGAAAGATGCTAGCTTGGCGCACGTAGCCCCCCCACCCCCACCCCCACCCCCACCAGCCTCTCAAACATAAGCAGATTAAAGTTAATGATCTAAAGTGAATTAGATATTTAATCATCTTATCATCTTAGCGTTAGTCAGGTCATAACACTGTCTGTTTGACAGTGTGCACGTTAGGGCTGTCAAACGAATGTTCCATATTCGCTAAATATGTTGAAAATAAAAAGGGGAAAAAAAGAGACATTGTGAAAATGTATATTCAATTGTTAAGGCACAAATTTGTCACTTTAATTTCATAGCGGATTGAATATCAAATGCAAGCCTATCCCTTGAGCTGACAAGAGCCAGTACTTCAACAACAACAACAACAACTAAGGGCGACTGGGTGGCGTAGCGGAGATTGCGCTCGTCACCAATGCAAGAGGCTGCGGTCTCGACTCCCGGAGTCAGCATTGCCTGCGGCTTGGGCCAGTCGTCATACTATCTCAATTGGCAGAGGTAGCGGGTGGAAAGTCGATGGGTGGGGATTGGACGTTGTGGACAGCGACTCCTACAGGTCGGTTTGGTGACGCCTGTACAGCAGAGTCAGGAAGTAGCGGGGGCAGCGTGAGCCTCCCACACGTTACTCCTCGCCACTGAGAGACCGCGCTGTCTGGTGAAAAGATGCAACAGGCTGCCTCCTCGTGTACCGGAGGGGACACGTGATGCAAGGCTTCTATCCTCACTACAGCCGACCAGTGGGAGGCATAGTCTAGCAACGTTCAAGACAGGGGAGGGGAGAATTGAAGGGGATAATTGGTGGATGACAGTAAAATACAGGGTAATACAGTAATTTTGCAGTTTTCTAGTTGGGACCCGACTACAGAAAGCAGCGACATTCTTCTTGTAGGAAGTTCTGTAATACAGATTTAAATTTGCAGAGAGAGACCAGGGTATCTAAGTGGAGCTCTTGCACCGCCACACCCCCCACCGATCCCTCAGATCAGCTGACCAGCTGCTATTGGTGGTGCCTAGAACTAGGCTCAAGACTAGGGGAGACAGAGCATTCTCCACCGCAGCGCCTAGATTGTGGAACAGCCTCCCCCTCAGCGTACGGGCCGCCCAGACCGTGCAGGTTTTTAAATCACTTTTAAAAACCTACCTGTTCTCCCTGGCCTGCCTTTCCCCCCACTTAATCACCACTAGACCCCTGGCCCTTCTATCCTCTTTGTTTTACTGTGTCCTACCTGTTTATTACATTCATTGCTTTACTGTGTTTTTTATTTTATATCTTGCATCGTATTATTTTGTTTTTATCAACCTGCCTGTGAAGCACTTTGGCGCCAGCTGCCGCTGCCTGGAAATGTGCTATATAAATTTAATTGACTTGACTTGACTTGGATATGGTCCATGCCCAAGGTGCGAAGCTTGAAAAAGCTGTTCTTCCTAGTTCAGTGTTTATTCTCGGGTTTTTAAAAAGTAGCCATCTTGTGGACCTGGTATGGTAGCTGCTAGAGGCAAAGCTAATAAACAAGTCATCTACACAATGAAAAGAAGGAAAATAAAGGGGAGAAAGCAAGTCTCCAAAAACCACGGCGAAAGGAATATGCGTCCACTGACGACGTTGCATACACACACAGCAATCTAATACATTACATCTAGGAGTGACACGGCAGTCAGAGTGACACGACAACTCTGAACATTAGCGAACATACTATCCTCCTATGGCAAGGAGCGATAAGGTTTACTCACACAGTTATTACTCACAGGCAGTTTGGCGATCGACTCACAGTGTCAACAATAGTAACACGGAAGAGCATATAAAGCTTAACTAGACACACCAGGTGCCAATGAATACAATTAGGGCAGATGGACGGGTCAATTACCACCAGGTAACGCTAGGGCCTTGCTCCCTGAGGAGAGCAAAACCCCAAACGTTACATTTGACTGCTAGAGTGGAGATGACTCAAGCTTGATGACTTGGACTCGGGACTCGGACTAGGGTAATGGGGACTCGACTCGGACTCGACTCGGGCTCTTCTTTGGTGACTCGGACTCGAACACTGGGGACTCGAGACTCGAGATTTAGTGACTCGACTACAACACTGCAACAAACCACATTGGACTTGGGTCGGGGGTGGAGGGTTGAGGTCTGCGATAGTTAGATATTCTATTTGAATTCTCTCGAGTCCATTTGGAGATGAAGACCGTGCCATTTTGGATTTCCTTTAAAGTCAGATTTATACACAGTGACATATTCCTCTTCAGCTTGTGGCCGGGAACTTCGGCTCCCGAGGATCAGCGGTAATAAAATGGAATTGACCGCGGCGATGGAGGTGACACCTTCTATGACTCATCCAATTTCTTTCCTCCTCTTCAATCCATTCCTTCTCCTCTTCACCCTCCTCTTCTCTCCACTCTATCGCCCTCCATCTGAACTCTCGCTGATTGAGGTGCGAGAGCTGTGATTTTACACACTCTGTTGCATCTACCCCTCCTTTCCCCTCCTGTTCCTCTCTCTCTCTCTCTCTCTCTCTCTCTCTCTCTCTCTCTCTCTCTCTCTCTCTCTCTCTCTCTCTCTCTCTCTCTCTCTCTCTCTCTCTCTCTCTGTCAAAGGGTTCAACAAGGTACACACTTTCAATGTCTCCCTTTATCCTTCCATCACTTTTTCTGCCTGATTTCATCTCCATCTACTCCACCCACTGTACCTCCTCCCAGCTGGGCGGTTCAAACTGTGTGCGTGTGTGTGTGTGTGTGTAAATCCTCTGTGTATATATTTGTGTCTGTGAGAGAGAAAAACAGAGAGAGAGAGAGAGAGGGAGAGAGAGAGAGAGAGAGAGGAGAGAGAGAGAGATTGATTTGATGGCTCTGTGTGAGAATTAGAATGCCTTCATGTTCCCAATATTCAGAAGTGACTCATATCAAGGCCATTACAGACGATCCGGATCCAATGGTGCACGAGATCATTATGATGCAAATGCGGGCGACCGCGGCTGTCTGCTGTAGTCTATCTGTCCGCGCGGCTCCATATTTCTAGTCCGTGCAGTCGAGTGCCATCCTCCCGGATAAGTCATGTCACGTCGGCTTTATTGTTATGGAGCCTGTTACGTGTATCAACGAGCTTCACGAGGCCCATGTTACGATGGAACGACACCCGTTGACCTTTAACCCCCCAGTGATGATACGGAAAAGCTCGCACAAAACCTTAATAGGAAAACAAGACACACACACACACATACGCACACAAAGTCACACACACATACGCACGCATGCACGCGCGCGCACACACACACACACACACACACACACACACACACACACACACACACACACACACACACACACACACACACACACACACACACACAGAGATACAAACATACACAAAGATACACACACACACAGACATGGTAGCATGGAGGCAACCCCCCCCCCCCACAAAACCTTAATAGGAAAACAAGACAGACACACACATACACACACATACACACACAAAGACACACACACACACACACACACACACACACACACACACACACACACACACACACACACACACACACACACACACACACACACACACACACACACACACACACACACACACACACACACACACGGTAGCTTGGAGGCACCCCCCCCCCAACAAAACCTTAATAGGAAAACAAGGAAGAAGCTTCAAGTGGACAGCGGACATTTTGTTGTGTCGTAGATCAAAACAACCTTAATGCTGCATGGAACTGCTTCTCTTAGGTGTGCCGGTGCCAGGCCCCTGGTAGCCGTGTGTTTACCCATCGATGACAGAAATGTCTGCAGTGAAAAAGGTCTATTCAAAGAGAGAGACGCCGGGCGCCTTCGACGTTGACAGGAGCCTTGTGTCGAGCTGGACGCGAGGGGAAGCGCTGCTCGCTCTGAACCAACTCATGAAACTTAACGACTCCTCCGGCCGCGGAGACCGATCTCTGATCTGCAAAAAAAAAGAAAAAAGAAAAAGCAGGCTTTGGCAAGATCTGTAATTATTGCTCTCAGAAAACTGTAGCAATAACCCTACTGTGGACTTGGCCGTTCTGTGGCTGTACTTTGTATCTTGTTACTATTTCTCTGTTTGATGAATGTTTATACTCGTGCGGGCGCTGCGGTATGTGGTGATGTTATTTTCTGTGTACAGGCTGTGAACAAAAATGTTCTCTGAGAGGACAATCTGGGAGAATCTGTCTCTCTCTCTCTCTCTCTCTCTCTCTCTCTCTCTCTCTGAGAGACACATAGAGAGAGAGGGGCTCAGAGAGAGAGAGAGAGACAGAGAGGTAGAGCCAGAGGAGGAGAGACAGAGAGAGAGAGAGAGACAGAGATAGTCAGATAATGAGAGAGCGAGTCAGAGAGAGAGTTAGAGAGAGAGACAGAGAGGGAGTTAGAGAGAGACAGAGAGAGATAGAGATAGTCAGATAATGAGAGAGAGACAGAGATAGTCACATAGTGAGAGAGAGAGACAGAGAGATAGTCAGAAAATGAGAGACAGAGGAAGAGTCAGAGAGAGAGACAGAGAGGGAGAGTCAGAGTGAGAGATAGAGAGAGAGATCTCTATCTCTCTCTGTCTCTCTCTGTCTCTCTCTCTCTCTCATTCTGACTATCTCTCTGTCTCTCTCTCTCTCTGACTCGCTCTCTCATTATCTGACTATCTCTGTCTCTCTCTCTGTCTCTCTCCCTGATAGTCAGAATGAGAGAGAGAGAGAGAGACAGAGAGAGATAGAGATAGTCAGATAATGAGAGAGCGAGTCAGAGAGAGAGTTAGAGAGAGAGACAGAGAGATAGTCAGAATGAGAGAGAGAGAGAGAGAGAGAGAGAGAGAGAGAGAGAGAGAGAGAGAGAAGGATTGGGGAAACAATAAAAAGGAAATATAATGATGAAAGACACAGCAGAAGAGAGATAGAGAGAGATTACTGGAACTAAATAATGTTCTCCGCTCCAGTAACACAGTTGAGCTGTGATGGCATTTCAAATGGAGAAACAGCATCAGAAGCCTCTCTCACAGACTTATGACTATCGAACATCACAGAGAAACTCAAACCTCAAAAGCAATGCAGCTTCTCTGCCAAATTCAGAATCAGCATTAGTGTGGTTGTGTATGTGTGTACACAGGTGTGTGTGTGTGTGTGGTTGTATGTGTGTGTACCCAGGTGTGTGGTTTGTGTGTGGTTGTGTATGTGTGTGCGTGCATCCAAAGCAAAGCTCTCACATCGTACGGCGAGGCAGACTGCCATGCTGCATTTTAAACACATGTACACACACACACACACACACACACACACACGCACACACACACACACACACACACACACACACACACACACACACACACACACACACACACGCACACGCACTGCACACACACACAGAGTGACATGGTAGCATGGAGGCAACCCCCCCACCCCCACGTTGCCTGGTGAATTTATCTAAATGTCACATTATGGAGGCAGCCACATGCCTCTCCTCAGCACCTAGCAAGAGATTAAAGGCCAGGAAAGAATTTTTTTTTTTTTTTTTTTTAGAGAAAGGGAGTAGATACAGGGGGAGCAGATTGTGTGTGTGTCTGTCTGTCTTTGTTTGTGTGTGTGTGTGTGTGAGTATGTGTCTTTGTTTGCGTGTATGTATGTATGTATGTATGTATGTATGTATGTATGTATGTTTGTATGTATGTATGTATGTATGTATGTATGTATGTATGTATGTATGTATGTATGTATGTATGTATGTATGTATGTATGTATGTATGTATGTATGTATGTATGTATGTATGTATGTATGTATGTATGTATGTATGTATGTATGTATGTATGTATGTATGTATGTATGTATGTATGTATGTATGTATGTATGTATGTATGTATGTATGTATGTATGTATGTATGTATGTATGTATGTATGTTTATACAATGGCATGCACATTTCTTGATTCTGATTGGCTGAAACACTTCTTTCAGACGTTGTTATTTCTCATAACACACTCCACGGCAAAGGCCTTTTGTGGGAAGGGGGGGTGGGAGGCTGTAACAAAAAACAAGGTTATTACATGCATACAAGTAAATAAAATACAAAATGACAGTAGCAATAGTATACAAGGACAACAATAGATAAGGGAGAGAGAATGAAAGGGAGAGAGGGAAAAAGAGAAAGGGAAAAGAAGAGTAAGAACCAGAGGGAGAGTAAGAACCAGAGGGAGAGCGAGAACCAGAGGGAGAGCGAGAACCAGAGGGAGAGAGAGAGAAGAAAGGTGAGGGGGCTTAGGGGGAAGAGAGAATAGTATAGTCTGAGGGTTATGGGTGCGATTGGGAGGCAGTCAGCAGGTGCAACAGTCGGTTAATATCTGTTGCAGATTCTGTTTAAAAGCAGTGAGCGATGTGAGGGCAGTGAGTTTAAGGGTGTTTTGTAATGTGTTCCAGTCAGATGCAGCAGCAAATCGGAAGGCGTTGCGTCCAGAAACCATGCAGGCTGGTGATGGTGAGTTTGATGAAGTTGCTGGACCTTAGGCTGTAGTTAGAAGTGGAGACGTGCAGAAGGGAGGAGCGGTAGAGAGGTGTTTTACCAAGTATGGTTTTGTAGATGACTTGAAGCCAGTGAAGAAGCCTTCTGGTGTGAAGAGATGTCCCGTCCACCAGGTTATAAAGGTCACAGTGGTGAGTGGTGAAGGGTGCACTAGTGGCAAAACGGATGGCGGAATGATGGAGTTGAGTTTTCTTAGGGCACGCTGGGATGCCATTCTATAGTATAGATGGTGTCGCCATAATCAAATATAGGGAGGATGGTTATCTTGACAAGAGTGTGTTTGGCCGAGCGGGTGAAGGAAGCTTTGTTGCGGTACAGGAAGCTCAGACGAGCTTTGACTTTGGCCTGCAGGTGTTTTATGTGAGTAGAGAAGGAAAGGGATGGGTCTAGCCAGAGGCCAAGGTATTTATAAGAGGTAACAAACTCCAGCTCTGAGCCGTCGGCACAGGAGATTTTAGGGGTGCTAGCAGTGTCATGCTTTCTGTCAAAGAGCATACATTTAGTCTTCTTGGAGTTGAGAAGAAGGTGGAGACTGTGAAAGGCCTGTTCAATAGAGGTAAGGCTAATTTGAAGAGTGGATGCCGCAGAGTGGAGTGAAGGGCCTGCTCAGTACAAGATGGCGTCATCAGCGTATAGATGGATCTGTGAATTTCCAGCAGCCTTGGCTACATCGTTGATGTAGATAGAGAACAGCAAGGGACCCAAGATGGAGCCCTGAGGCACCCCTTTAAAGATGTTGAGAGGGTCAGACAAGATGTTCTCTGTCTTCACCATGCTGAACAAACACGATTAGCAAGGTAGCTGGCAAACCAACTGCAGGATTCTGAAGAAAGGCCAATGCTGGAGAGCCTCTGTAGGAGGATGGAATGGTTGACTGAGTCAAAGGCTTTAGCTAAATCAATAAAGGTGGCGATGCAAACCAGCTTAGAGTCCAAGGAGGTGATGATGTCATTCAGGACCTTAAGGGTAGCTGTTTGTGAACCAGCTTTGCGGTAAGTGTGTTGTTAGATGGCATTCGTTGTAGAACCTCCCTCTCCTTCAAAAGGACACTGTCATTTCACTGTTAATAAGATTTTCAATCAATCAATCAATCAATCAAATAACAACCGCTAACTTCACTGTTAGATGGCATGCTTTGTAGAAACCTATGTATAGATGTAGCACTGTCTATCTGTATGTCATGTTATGATGCATTGAAAATGGGGGACCCTGATGTAAACAAGACGAAAGTCTTTCTCTGGTCTGCATCCCCTTAACAATTGTGTGTATTGAGCCGTACTGTATTGTACCCATTCTGCAATCTGGTTTTCAATCAATCAATCAATCAATCAATCAATCAATCAATCAATCAATCAATCAATCAATCAATCAATCAATCAATCAATCAAATAACAACCGGTAACTTCACTGTTAGATGGCATGCTTTGTAGCAACCTGCCTCTGCAAAAGGACACAGTCGCACGAAGCAATTTCACTGGATGTCCCGGACACAATGGAAGTATGGATATATTCGTAACGAATAATAAAAAAAAGATACCGTTAACTGGATATGTTAGTTGTTTACACAATGTTGGATTATGTAATTGGTTTTGTTAGATGGCATGCTTTGAAGCACCGCACCTCCCAGCTGCTTCTAGACACAGAGGCAACTTATTTTCTTATTTTTTTTACCTACTTTTTCTGCGGATGGTTTTGTGAATAAATCTCCATTATGCTTCAATTACTGTGTTTTATTGTATAGCAATAAGGTTGGATGAATTCGGCCATTGTATAAAAGTATTAGGCTACACCACTTGAAGTCGTGCGTTATAGAAATTAGATCACACCTATCGGGGTCTAACGACCACCCATAGGCGTGATCTAATTTCTATAACACACTCCGTCGCGTGATGTAATGCTTAAATGTATGTCTGTCTGTGTGTGTCTGTGTGTGAGTCTTTGTTTGTGTCTGTGTATGTATGTATGTGTCTGTCTCTGTGTGTGATTGTGTGTGTGTGTGTGTGTGTGTGTGTGTGTGTGTGTGTGTGTGTGTGTGTGTGTGTGTGTGTGTGTGTGTGTTTCTGTGTGTGAGTGTGTATCTTTGTGTGTGTGTGTGTGTGTGTGTGTGTGTGTGTGTGTGTGTGTGTGTGTGTGTGTGTGTGTGTGTGTGTGTGTGTGTGTGTGTGTGTGTGTGAGCTGTGTTTTGTGTCTCTACAGAGTGTGTAGATCTGTCATGGGTCCTTCTCATCTGTGGCTTTCTCATCTCTAGCTTCCAGTTTCAACATACGTACCCCCCCCCCCCCCTACCCCCCCCCCCCTCCCCCTCCCCCCACCCTCTACCCCAAAGCCTCGAGTAGATAGGTCAGTTCATCACGAGTAAATTAACGATCCTACACTGGGTGCGACCAAGTTAGTTTCTTTGTTGATGCCGAATAGTGTTATTAAAGGGCAAAGGCTTACGAGGTCCCAGCCAAATTTGGCGTTGCCTGTTTGATGGTAATAAATTACAATATAAACCAATGTGCACTTCATTCCTGCCACGGATGGAGCAAGACGCCCCCCTCCTGCGCAGGTCCTGTCTGACGGCAGTGCACTGCACACTCAAGCCTCCCACCCAACCATCCCAACCATAATTAAGGGCTCACCTGTTGAGAAGGTTGATCACTACAAGTACCTAGGAACAGTAGTTGACGACAAGTTAAACCACAATCATCTGCAATCTGCAAAAAAAAGTCTGCAGAGACTCTACTTTGTGCGCAAACTAAACACTTTTAATGTGGACAAAACACTTATGGTTTTGTTTTACAAATCTTTTGTTGAGTCCATTTTAACCTTTTGTATTGTCTCTCCTGGCATGGCAACCTGTCAATACAGAACAAAAACAGCCTGGCCAACATCCAGCATAAAGTCTTGTTTTGAGAGGGGAAAAAACAAGACAGAGAAGTATGAAATCGGTGGGTGTCGCCAAATCAGGCAGAAAAGAACATCTTCAGTGAGCCATAACAACAGTAAAGGGGCACTTTGCCAAAAACAACAACACAGATTTATTTTGCACATAATCCCACACCTATCCCAAGGCTCTAAGCAGTTTTTCACACATTCATTTAGTTCATTGGTATAGAGAAGCCGGCTATCCTCTGTCCTCGCTCCACAACGGTGGAACGAACTTCCCACCTCAGTCAGGACAGCCGAAACCCTCCCAATTTTCCACCGTTGACTAAAACACACTTCTTCAATCAATATCTGCAATAAAAAAACTAAAATATTTTTAATAGAAATAAATAAAAATGTATCCACTTTTTCTCCCCATTTTCTATTTTTCTCCCATCCCAATTTCGTGTATCCAATTCTCCCCTCCCCTGTCTTGAACGTTGCTAGACTATGCCTCCCACAGGTCGGTTGTAGTGAGGACAGAAGCCTTGCATCACGTGTCCCCTCCAGTACACGAGGAGGCAGCCTGTCGCATCTTTTCACCGCAGCAGCGCAATCTCTCAGTGGCGAGGAGTAACGCGTGGGAGGCTCACGCTGCCCCCGCTACTTCCTGCTTCCGTCGCACCGGCGTCACCAAACCGACCTGTAGGAGTCGCTGTCCACAACGTCAAATCCCCACCCACCGGCTTTTCCCACCCTCGAACACTTGCCAATTGTGTTAGTATGAACGACCGGCCAGCCGGTAGCAACGCCGAGAGCTGGGCTCGAACCCAGCGTATCCTGCGTTAGTGGCGAGCGCCTTGCCCACTGCGCCAATCAGCCGCCAAAAAACTAAAATACTCTGCTACTAAGGAATCAACCTTTCCTATATTATTACCTACTATGCTAATATGCACTCAAGTCTGTAGCACTCAAGTTTGACACTGTTTGACGAACAATGTTACTTACCCTTCCTGCCGACTTGTTGTACAGAACTTGTAAGTAAATGTTTGAATGTTTGGTTATTGAGAGTTAATGAGTTATCGAGAGTTCATCTCCTCCCTTGATGTCATCAGAGGACACGGAATCCTTGCATTGTGTTAATTACAGCACCATGAAATGATGTAGATGAAAAGAAATAGCAATCACTATTGCAATCTTTATCTAAATTCTTTCATCTACATCATTTTATTGAGCTGTAATTAACACAACGCAAGGATTCAGTGTGCTCTGATGACATCACCGGTGGCCATATTAAAACTAATTAACTCTCAATAACTGTTTAGAGCCTTGGGATATGTGTGAGATTATGTGCAAGATAAATTGCCATTGTTTGCCCTTTAACTCATTCACGGCCAATCACGTAATATTATGTGTTTGCTTTACGTTTTTACGTTTTTAGATAGTTTTTTCTTTTATTCGATTTTAATATCAATATTACACTCATGGACCTATGTTACCGCTGAAAGCCATACTGAGATGCCAAAAGTGCAGTACCGGCCAGATCCTGCTAGGTGGCAGTATCGCCCACCCTTTGAAACCCTGTTCCAGACTGTGGGCTAGATCCAAAAAGAATGGATTGCACGGTGCTAATTGCACCCTTACTTACAATTCATTATGAATTGAAAATGGGGGACCCTGATGTAAACAAGACGAAAGTCTTTCTCTGGTCTGCATCCCCTTTACAATTGTGTGTATTGAGCCGTACTGTATTGGACCCATTCTGCAATCTGTTAATACAATTTTCATTCAATCAATCACCATCAGCAGGAATTAGCCCGGATCACTCCGAAACTATACAATATTCACCACGGGATAACACACGAACGTATGCATGAAAAAATTTAAATGTGCATGTTCGACAGGAGATAGAGCCTGTCAAATGACCATAGTATTGTCTCCATAGCTATAATATAGAATATAGATATAGCTCTTCTGCTCTACAAACATAGTGACGCACAGTGAAAATAGGCTATGGAAAGCTGGCGCATTAGCTACAGGGATGAGGGTAATGGCTGGCGCTGAAAGTGTTAAGGTTAACATTAAGTTTAAATATGACACCACACATTTTGTATCTCCAATGGATCTGCAATTTTATTCCATCCAGGCAACAAGTTTAGCAACAGTTTTAATAAAAAAGATTCTCCAAACCCACTGCACTGAAGAACCATATATTATATGACTTATTAAGTCAGTTTCGAAATATCTTGGACAGCCTTTTGCAGTTGTTTATATTTGCAGTTGTGAATTTATTCTAAATCACTTGGATTGTGACTGTGATATATCATATTAGATTAGATTAGATTAGATTAGTGCAAATCAGATGTATGTACAGTGTTATAGTATTATTCTGTACAGTGATAAAGGTATAAAGACACTATGGTAGTAAGTCATACTGGCCAGCGGTATAACTAGTAAGAGTAGGTAAGGGATATGTACAGATATAGATATAGTATCTACAGGTATGTAAAAAGGATTATATGCAGGTACAGACAGATGCGGATAAATATATATATGGTAAATATATGTATACGGTATATAAAGCATTATTGTACATGCTATCATACAGAGTTATATGGGTATATGCAGGTGTATAAATAGGTATATAGAAATAAATATGGAAATATATAAATATATATACGGTAAATATAAATATATACATACAGTGTACACAGGATTATTGTGCATGCTATAGTTATACAGGTAGACTATAGTTTGAGGTAGGTCGTTTTGATTACAGTGTAAGGCAGTGTAGACAGTGAAAGCAGTAGGCAGGTATACATTGAGTATAAGGCAACAGAGTTCAAAGTTCGTACAGTCTGCCTCTGATTGGCTCTGACCCTGATATGTTTTGATATATCAATCAAACTACCATAAATAACTGCCAAAGAGGTAATTTGGCATGCGGAACAGAGGGCACTTCATAATTTCCAAAAGAGTCCCTATTTTTATTTATTATTATTATTTTTTTAATTGTATTCATTGGTTAAGCTGATGGTGGCACATGTGCCTAAGGTCGCCGACCCCTGGTATAAATTGGAGCCGCTACATTGACAATGCACTAGAGACCGACTTTGAGGACCTGCTGAACGTTTCACTTTTTATATCCAAATGAGCTTTATTCTCAGGTCTGACACAGAAAACGTACCCATATATTTTGATATATATATATTTTTATATAATATATTTATGAATTTCCGTCTTTAAATTATTATAATTTTTTTACTTAATTGTTCCTCTGATCTCCTTCCCCTTAGTTGCCCCCCATTGTTCAGCGCCTTGGGTCTCATGAAAGGCGCTACATAAATCTATTATTATTTTATTATTATTATATACTGAGAATCCTCCTCTGGGTGCTCTCTGTGTCATTCTGACCCCTTCCCAAGTCACCATCTGTGGAGCAGCTTCACAGTGTTGTGTACCTACTAACACCAGATTACTGAAATCATTCCTCCTCGACAGTAATGATGCACCGTCTATCAACGGCTGTGGACTTTCACTGCTGTGATTGTAAGGTTTTGTAGTAGTAGAGGACCCAAACGCAGACAAACAGGCTGGAGCAGGTGACGATGCGAAACCCAGACAGAGGGTATTAACCCTTTCACTACCACACTAACAGTCTGTAGTGTGGTAGTGAAAGGGTTAACCTTCTGTAGTGTGTTAGTGAAAGGGTTAACTGTCTAGTGTGGTAGTGAAAGGGTTAACCTTCTGTAGTGTGGTAGTGAAAGAGTTAACCTTCTGTAGTGTGGTAGTGAAAGAGTTAACCTTCTGTAGTGTGGTAGTGAAAGAGTTAACCTTCTGTAGTGTGGTAGTGAAAGGGTTAAGCAGGATTAAGGCAGGCAGGTACAGGACGAAGGCGGTTGACAGCCACGCTGAGTAACCAAACAGAGCTGACAAGGAGACACATAGAAGACGGACTAGCACAGACTTACACTGACAATACACGTAGGAACACAACTTAGAACCCCCACTGTGTTACATTAACACACCCCTACTGGACTAAATACTTGCATAAACAATCAAACATACCTGTTCATACTTCACTGATTCATATATTCTATTGTGCTATATTTAATTTAGTTTATATCCCATTTAATTGTGTTCAACCTCTTTATTTACAGTTGTACAGCCCTGGCCTATATTTTATTTCATAATTATATTATATTCTATTGTGCTTAACTTAGTTCATATTTCATTTGATCTTACTCCACCTCTTTATTGGGGATCATCGCTATGTTCCCCGGGTCCTATGTTCCCCGGGTTCTATGTTCCCCGCTTTGATTGATTAATAGATTGAACATTTTATTAATTTTTATTATTTTATTAATTATTAATGTCCGCCTTGTTTTGAACGGTTAAGCTTAGGCCCTCTTTCGAACTGGTTAAGGTTAGAGTTTGGAATCAGGGCTGGTGGTCTAACATTTTCAATCAATCAATCAATCAAAGCGGGGAACATAGAACCCGGGGAACATAGAACCCGGGGAACATAGGACCCGGGGAACATAGACATGCTCCCATCAATTGTATTATCTGTCTCTTAATGTCTGTTCGCTAATGTCGCACCGAAAACGACCAAAGCTAATTCCTTGTATGTGAAAACTACTTGGCAATAAAGACCTTTCTGATTCTGATTCTGATTAGATGAACTAATGAACCCACAAACTAGAACAGAGGAGAGCAAACATAAATACACATGGAGAAAATAACAAACCGAGAACACCTGGGTGATTACAAACGAGGGCCAGCTGGCGAGATGCAAGAGGGAGAGACACTAGGGAGTGCGGGGGGGGGCGGGGGGGGGGGGATTCAGTGCCTGGGGGAAAAGGGAACACTTAAGGGAGCGAGAGGAAAGTTCATGGCCAGGGATTTCAGTCTTTCCTCATGACTGAGCTAGCAGATCAGTCTGGCGTGACAATATCGGCTGTCGGAAAATAAAGCATATATTTGTGTGTGAAAAGGTTATTGATTTGGGGAGAATGACATGTCTGGATAGGTAGCCAGCCTTGTTGTCAAATACACTGTCAGCTCACCACCAGCCACATTATTGACAGAAAGCCTTGCTATCATAAAGTTAGCTTTCTGGTAACTTACTGGCACCAGTCAAGTGACAGGTCGGCCTCAGCAGTTTTTACGGTGGCAAATCTAAATTAAGAGCTTATTCCATGTACAGTAATTGCAGTTACATGACTAAATAAAATATAACTGTTGACTCACAGACATCAGTCAGTCAGGCACCTTTCCTCCTGTAGACCGGCGCACATTGGCTGACATTGGCTGACATTGTCCAACTAACACCTCGCCCGAAGGCTAACCGGCACTGTCCGCTTCCATTCATTGTGCTAAGCTAGGCTAACATGCAGCCAGATAGCTTTCTACTGAAACGGGTATCTATCTTCTTGTCTCTCTCTGGAGAAGACGATAAACTAATTTCCCAAAATGTTCCTTTAAAGCCGGACTCAGATACATGCCAGTGTGGAATCAGGAATGATTGATGTAAACAACTATACCATATATACAGTATGTCTAACACTGTGCACGTGAGGCATGCACTACAGTTTTGGGGGCTGGCTATTGACTAGCAGAAATTACACCACTAAAGCACCACAATCATCCATCACGCAATCCTTGTTTGCTTTGCTGCTAAAATGCTAAATAAAGCCGAGCTATAAAATTGAAGGAAATTAATTAATACACATGTTACAGAATTTTGCGGCCTGCCGGTGATAACATTAGCAGCTAGCATCCATACCATCACAAACATTAAAGAGGTACTTCATAAAAAAAACAATGCAGATTTATTTTGCACATAATCTCACACACATCCAAAAACTGTTCATGGTCATTTAATTTCACAGTAAATCAGTTTGAATATGGCCGCCAGTGATGTCATCGAGGACAGTGAATCCATTGTGTTGTCAATGAAATTATAAGAAAAGTGGTCAGGTCTTGAGGTCAATTTGTTCGGCTAATCTCCGCACTGAATTCAGTAACAAAATTAGGTTAGCATGCCAGCACTGATGAAGGGCCCATTGACAACATGCCGCATGGTGGCAGGTGGCTAAACACTACATTACTTACTCATTATTTGGTCATCGAGTCAATCATTGAACCAACCATATGTTCCACACTCTGCCAGAGTCTTAGGAAGCTATAGATCAATCATGTGTAAATGAGATTTTAACACCTGGGGTTCAGTTACTTTATTGGCAGGTGTAGTACAGTTCTCATTATTGCTTTTTGATTGTTATGCCACATCATTCTTTACTGATATGAAATAAATGAATACATATTGATATAGAATGGGCCCCAAACAAATTGACATACCATTGATACAAAACAAACAGACAAACAAACAAACAAAAACAAAACAGAGGTTTCACATCAGGGTTTGGAAGTCAGCTTCAATATGTAAAATTGGAGATCCATCCAAATTAACGTGTATTTGCTTAACTTACTTATAAACATAATGATGGGAAGTAATACCTCTGTGAAAGATCTTTAACAGTATATTAAATTGTTATTGTGTGGAAAAAGACCCTTCACCTATTACACTGTAAACATTTTAAAATTGAACTGAACTGTGGTGAAAGATGTTTATGTCGTATTGAATTTATTTTTTCCCTTTTCAAAACGATTGGAATGGAATTGTTGTCGGGTTTGAATCAATATACTCATTCATATACTTCCCCTTTCATACCGTCTTCCTGTCTGTACTGTTCTCTCCACACTGTCATCTCCCACACATCCTGCCCTCTATACCTGATTTGTTTTGGATAAGTAGTCAATTTACCACCTCCCTCTGTCTCCCTATACTTCACTTTCTCAATGCCGTTATATCTCTCTCTGTCCCCCCTCTCCCCCTTCTCTCTGTTTCTCCCTCTCCCCCTTCTCTTCTCTCTGTCCCCCTCCCCCCTTCTCTCTGTTTCTCTCTCTCCCCCTTCTCTCTGTTTCTCTCTCTCCCTCTCCCCCCTCTCTATTTCTCTCTCTCCCCCTTCTCTCTGTTTCTCTCTCTCTCCCTCTTCCCCATTCTCTCTGTTTCTCTCTTTCCCCCTTCTCTCTGTTTCTCTCTCTCCCTCTCCCCTGTCTCTCTTTTTCTCTGTGTATCTCTCTCTCCCTCTCCCTCATTCTCTCTCCCTCTCTCCTTCACTTGTTCTGTTTCTCCCCCCTCTCTCTCTCCCTCCTCTCTTTCCCTCCTCTCTTCCTCTCTGTTTCTCTCTCCGCCCTCTCCCCCCACCTTCCTTTCCTCCCCCTCTCTCTCCCTCCTTCTTTCTTTCTCTCTGTTTCTCTCTCTCCCCCCTCTCCCCCACCTTCTTCTCCCCCGTCGCTCCCCCTCTCTCTCTCCCGCTCTCTCTATCTCTCCCCCTTGTTTGAGTGTTTTTCTCCCATTTCTTTTCATCAGCATTCAACTCTCCTTCCATCCATTCTCTCTTGCTTTCTTTTTTACCTTACTTGTTTATTTCACCTATTTATCACTCTCTCTGTCTCTCCCTTTCTCCCCCTCTCTCTTTCTTCCTCTCCCCCAGCCCCCTCCCTATCACCCTTTCTTTCTTTCATTCTCATTCTCTCTCTCTTCCCCCCTCCTCTCCCTCCCTCCCTCCCTCCCTCCCTCCCTCCCTCCCTCCCTCCCTCTCCCCCTCCCTCCCTCCCTCCCTCCCTTCGTATGGGTGGGTAGTCCTCATCATTAGTATGCCATTAGCTCTGATCATCGATTCCCGCTGCAGACCACCCCACCCCCCCCCCCCCCCTCCCCCCACCCGTTCGCTGACACAGAATTCTGAAGAGATCCGTGAACTTTATCACCTTCAGCGTTCCGGTTCCCTCCTCAGAATTCCCACCGGATCAGCACTTTCCTCCCCTCCAGACCGTTTCTAATTATCCCGTTCCTGCCTTTCAATAAATAATTACAATAAAGGTCATCAATCAAAACCGAAACATTGATAACTGAAGAGAAAGTCCAATATCCCTTTGGCACCGTGGACACTGTCATAAATACAATGAGGGAGCTGCATGCCTGCGTGTGTGTGAGAAAGAGAGAGAGAGAGAGAGAGAGAGAGAGAGAGGGGGGGGGGGGGAATAATGTTCACATAAATCATGTAATATGAGATAGATGAGAAAAGCCAGTGAATGCAATGTAAATACAGGCTGTTGTGATGGAATGGTGTGT